>NC_133367.1:48032954-48111848 GCF_049309525.1 Garra rufa | reverse complement strand
CTATTTAAAATCTTTGATGTCATGTTCTCTGATGACTTTAGTACCATGGACAGTGAATTGTTAGCAGGCTGCCGTAATGGAAACGTAATTTGAAGATGGTCCCTCAGATGAGCGATGACGTCACGACACTCCATAGAGGTAAGCGTGTTTATCAGCTTCTTTAAAACGCTGACTTCTGCAGAAAAATGCGTTGTAGTTTGTGCTCATAATAGCGGGTAATGATGTTTGACCAAAAATAGCCTTTTTTGATGCAGATTAACAGAGTTATTGAACGCGGAAGTCCGAATGTCCGAATATAAAACCAACTTTACCCAAGTAGTCAACTCTAGGATATACAGCGCACATTTCGATTCAGGCAAGTAAATTTCGTTTTTAATTAATCGGTTTATTTGTATATCTTTACGTTAACTCTTCAAGTATGATGCTGCATAATTTAAAGTAGCATTTTGTCATTGTTTTACATATGCATCTAGCTTTCGTGTGTAACGTTAATGAAAAAAGGCAAGTTTTTTTATTTCTGTTTTATTGCTAAGTGTTATGTGGGTTAAATTCATATTAGTCGTCTAGTTATTTTGTCAGCTGACAAATGCAGTGAGTAACATGAAAGTACGTGAATGGGGTTCCCAACCTTTTTTACTCCGGGGCCCCCCTCCTTCTCCGGACAATTTTGCAAGGCCCCCCTATGCCTGACATGTCCTCTTATACTGTACTTCCGCAGTAAAGAAAATATTTATTTTAAAACCTTTTTTTATTAACCAAAACATTTGTTTTGCCTTATTATTCTTCTACTGCATGTTATAAAAAAACTCAAAATTCAAACAAACTTTAAATTAAAACTTAAAATATACCTTATAATCTTTAAAGAAAACCTCTGCTCAATTCTAACTTTTAAAATTATTTTCTTCAGACATTCTTTACAACTTCAGAGTACTTTTTCTTAAATAAGTGAACCTGCCGTATAACAGGGAGATACCAAAAGACCACTAAACCTATCCCTTTGAACTTGACTGACTGAATATCTACTGTTTGTATCCATTAAAAACTAATACACAAATTCAAAACACAGCAAATACATTCTAAATCTGTTGAAACACATCGATGTGAAGGTTTGGGATCAGTGAACTCTGTCAGTGCGCGCCTGATGCTCATAAACACCGAGCCTCACTCCTCTTCTATGGGCGAGCATCCATTATAAAACACTCACAGGACAATAATTTGGACAACTAGGCAAATGTTTGAAATTTCACGCAAAAATAAGATAGGGATCAGAGCCCCGAGAGCGCGCATAGTTTGTGAATCAATAGCGGACTTGCGTGTCTCATGTACGACTTTGACATACACGAGTGTTATACATTAGGCACGAGCAAGTTCGTTATTATGACACTAATCATTTTTACCTTTACATTAGAGCGACGGTTGCTTCATGCATGCAGCTGAGAGATGAAACAGTAGTTTGCGTACAGCGTTTGGAAGTTTTGAGCCGCCATATTTAGTCTGTATTTAACAGTGCGATGAGGCTTGCTGCGCCGAGTCTGAAGCAATCAATCACAGAACACGAGAGAGGCTGTGCTTTTATTATTTTCATTTAGCATATTAATAATGAAATTAAACAATTATAGGATAATATTTAAATTAATTTTAAGATATCTCGCGGCCCCCCTGGAGGATCACTGAGGCCCCCTAGTGGGTCACGACCCCCCGGTTGGGAACCGCTGGTGTAACAGTTAACGGCAGTAGTTTACAAAACTTAATGTTTATGGTAAATATTATTTTCCATCACATAAGCTTTGGTAATGTTAATTCCAAGATGTACTGACGTATTAAGCAATAATAGCATTATTATTTTTTTATATTGTGCATTATATTAAATAATTGTTTTTCTACTTTTATCCTTATATAATGTAAACAAAATTTATACAGGTGATTTCTAATATCATTTGTTTCTTAGTCTAGGAAGCATTTTGATGTAAGCAGTTGTAAATATGCAGCAGGGTCACTAAAATCTGACAATACAGTGTAATACTGAAATTTGTTAGCTCCCTGTAATTCCCATAGAATTGGTTAAATGTTATATACATTTTCATAATGATGGCTAATATCCTTTGTTTTGTTTTCTAGAAAGTATTCTAAACTGATGTAAACAGTTGCAGAAATACAGAAGGGTCACCAAATCTGAGAAGGCAGTGTAAGGAGAGCCATCATCTGTAGACACCCAAGGACAGCTGATCATCCTGCAGTGACAAACCACATCTGACCATATCAACACCCAGATGTGATTGAGAACTTGAGTGTAGTATTCACTAATTTAGTGTAGTACTTAAAGCGACTGATGACCAGGCCAGATACAGACTGCTGCTTTTGATATTTGTTCCCCCTTTGTACTCCATTTCAGTTCAAATGTTGTTTCATTTGTTGAAGCATTTATGTTCATACAAATATTTACATATCAATACATGTGCTGGAAAAAAAAAACAGTTGAAAGTGAGAGAATGCTTTTTGTTTATATACAGTACTGGTCAAAAGTTTGGACAAAGTAGTTTTTTTATGTTTTTGAAATAAGTATTTTATGTTTATTAACATGATTAATTATTTAAATGATTTCTATTATAAAAAATATGTTGTGCAAAGCTGAATTAGCATCAGCCTTTACATTACACCAGTATTCATTTTCACATGAATATATATATATATATATATATATATATATATATATAAAATTTGTGTGGGTGTGAACAGTAAATACGTGCATAAAAACATATATGAATGCTTTATGTGTGCATTTATTAATCTGCAGATATACAGGTTTATGTAAAACACGTTAGCCAGCATTGAATTGCGACGATCTTGTTTATTTGTGATCACATGATGACTCGGAGCATTCACACCCTCCACTTGCACTGTTCCACAGCAACAAACTTGACCAAACTAACGTTGAACACATGTTGAAATGAATTCAACACGTAATAATAGCATCGAGCGCTTAGTTTAATAGCATACATTTAGCGTTGTTTGGAACGATATGTATTGTGAAAAGTAATGTACTAATGAAAACAAATATTTAAACAGAAATACTGACTGACCACGCAATGCAAGTAAATTAATCACGAACAACCTCCGGATATCTTGGGAACAAAACATGAAGTAAGTTGCACTGCTTGCTTCAGACCGATGACATCCATTGTACGAATAAATGTTCACAATATTTCCGTTCATGTGATATGCTTTTAGCAATCTCCCGTGTACACGCACGCAGCATCGATTAGTTAATGAGCAGCTTTTTTACCTTAACTAGCTTTTTCGCTAGATTTTAAAAGAATGTGTTCCTATTGACAGATCGGAGAAATAGCACTACCGGAAATGTTTCAGGACCGGACATGCGCAGTAACGTTCCAACGCGCTTGTTATTGTTTACATCCTTGAAATGGTCTATAGCAAATGATAGAAATAGTTCAGTTTAAACCATTAGTTAATGCACTAGTTAGTTAAAATACTAGTGTTCTAATAATTTTTGGCACCACTGTAGCTCTGATAATTAATGTAGTGTGAGAATAAGTAAAACCAAAACATACAACAAAAGGTCCATGACTCTGCACCAGAAGTGACAGACACACCAGATGAAGAGCAGTCCTCCCCAAATGGCCAGGAATCAGCTGAATCAGCTGGGGGTAAAAAACAAAACAAAACAAATTGAAAAAAGATAAAAATAAAATAAAACAGAAGAAAAATACTATGAACATTTCTAATGTTAGTGTGTCTTAATGTTAAGAATGACATGATGTAGAATCTTAATGTTAGAAATGAATACTTACTTCCTCTGAAGATCATGTAGAAGATTTTCATTCCCAAAACTTCAGGATCATAAGGGGGAAACACACACACAAGCAATCAATTAAATTAAAATTAATTTGTTTGATAAGACATTATCTACTTACTGACAGACATGGGCTTGCAAAAGTGTACTCACCAGCTCCAAACCAAATCTGCACAGCTGATCCAAAATCCTGGTTTACATCTAGTATTCTTCTCCATGGAGTCCAATGATCATGCTTTCACTCAGGTCCTCTCACTGTCAGATGCGTTCACAAAACAGTGTTCTCAGATTAATGTTACTCATTTTGAGTGAGTTTGATCTTAAAACTAGCATGAGTGCACGATATGACCATATTATTTCACAATACTAATATATTACAGTATAGTTATTTATTATATTGTATTTCATTCAACATGCGATCAAAGTAGCAAATTAACGTTACTAACAATAGGACTAATACAAAGGCAAGTTAAGTACATTTAGTACTTAAGTAAACTGTCTGTATTTGACTATTCAAGTGAGCTGCAGATTTCTTTCACTTCATATATTTAGCAAGACATAAATATAATGTTACCGCCTAGCCGCAGCTAACAGTATTAGTTAATACTAACAAAACACAGTAACACACACTGGTAGGATACTAAGATATGTAATCGCGATTAGCATATCACTTCAGTACACTGTATCTTAATGTAATTAGCGTAACAGTCTATAGAACTTTATATAATAGTAAAGGGTACTTACCTTTTGCAGTTTACATGATCTTTAGCTGCTGGAAAAAGTCCATATTCGCATTTTCTCAATCTTCATTCCACAACCGAAACTCGCTCAAAATATGAATTAAACAGTCAGAAGAAAATTAATCCATGAGAAAGCCATTGCTAAAGGAGCGACCGAACTAAAGCAGACTGTACAAGAAGCCGATCAGCAGCATATTCAAATTTGACCGGGAAACGGCTCCCTACTAGTCATTGGCCAGAATAATTAACGGCAGCGATAATCAAACCCTCATTGGCTGTCGCCGGTACCGTCATAGTTTGCGACTTGCAGTGTTTCCACCGGTAATGCGTGTTTTAAAAAGGAAAAGCGGGTCAACTGAGCGAAAGTGATTAGTGAATTCGGGATACTGGTGTTTTGAGCGTTTAACAACTTAAATGATGCCCTGCTCCTCACACTACATTATTATCCTACTGTATATTCCACCAGAGAGGACTGCGACTGCAAACGTATTGTCATTTGGACTACTGTGGTATTGCTTTTTTGACTTGACTTCTGCAAATAAATTATACACTCACTCTTTATTGGTTAATTTGTTCTTTATAAAAATAAACAATTTTTAATGCAAAATTTGTATTGCATGGTTACAGGATTTGTGGATTTTAAGACAGATTTTCTATTTCATATATATTCTACTTCTGTTTTATTTAAAATTACAGAGTTTTAATGTAAAATACACCTAAATATAAAACTAATAAGATTTACTTTCAAATTATTAAAAATTATTAAATTGTCATTAATGGAATAATACTTAAAATAACAGTTAAGTTGTTAATTTACAGATATTGTTTGTAATTTTACAAAGTTTTTAACATAATTTAAAATAACACAAAAAAACACTGCTGGCTATTTATACACATCTCACACACATCTCCTCTGTCGATAGTTCTTCGTCACCTTGGATTGTCTGGATCGTGTTCTGTGTGTATTTGTATTTCGTCTGTTCGTGTTCGGAGTCGTCATCATCACGGGATCTTCACTACACGTCTGCACCTGCCATCGAGTCCCTGTTCCACCCAGCCGAGTGCGCCCACTGCACCTGGAAGTTTGTTCACCTGTCTGTGTTTCAATAAACGTTCACTTTCACCTGCATTTGCTTCCTTCCTTTTATTGTACCGTGACAGAACTATCGACCACAAATGGACGCAGCAGGTTCCACCCGTCTCACGGTGGAGGAGTGTATGATGTCTTGCGTCTCTCGGCTGGAAGCCCAGGAGAAGAGCTCGGCGGATACTGGAGCGGCCGTTCGAGTTCTCGTGGGGCAGGTATCCGAGCTGACCCAGCGAATTCAACAGCTGCAACTGCCCGCCGCACCCATCGCACCTCCCATGCCGCCCGCTCCGGTAGCCCCTCCTGGACCATCTGGGGCTTTCCATCAGCCGGAGCCCCGCCTTCCCCCACCGGAGCTTTACAGCGGTGAGCCGAACTTCTGCCGGGCTTTCCTCACTAGGTGCTCCATGCACTTTGCGTTACAACCTCGTACGTTCCCTAGTGAGGAAAGCAAGGTGGCGTTCGCGCTCACCCTGTTATCGGGGAAGGCGGCTCTTTGGGGCACGGCGGTATGGGAGAACCAGGATCCGTGTTGTGCCTCGTTCGCGACACTCATGGCCGAGATGAAGAGGGTGTTCGACCGCGCAGCCACCGGGAGAGAGGCTGCGCGAAGGCTGACAGATCTCAAGCAGGGGGTGAGGTCTGTCTCCGATTATTCTATAGCCTTTCGCACCCTGGCGGCGGAGTGTCGTTGGAACGAGGAGGCGCAGGCGGACATGTTCCTGCATGGGCTGTCTGACCGCGTCCAACAGGAGATCTACGCCCTGGATCTACCCGCGGACTTCAACGGGCTTATCGAGTTGGCACTGCGGGTGGACGCTCGACTCTCCCGAGCCGAGCGGCGGTGGTTACCCGCTCGGTTCCCCCCTGGGGAGGGACCACCATCTCGAGCCAGCGGCAGAGACGCGGTCAGCCTCTTCGACGATCCTGAGCCCATGCAGATGGGTCGAGCTCGGATTAGTCGGGAGGAGAAGGAGAGGCGGAGATCCCAGGGCTTATGCCTGTACTGTGGGGCAGCGGGACACCTGGCATTTAGCTGCCCCGTAAAAGGGCCAGCCCGACAGTAAGACTGAGGCTACTGTCGGGTGGGATCTCCGCTGCCAAGACCTCGTCCAGCTCATCATCCACCCTCCTCCCGATTAGACTCCGATGGCATCACCAGGAGAACCACTGCACTGCACTAGTGGATTCGGGGGCAGAAGGTAATTTTATGGATTTTTCATTTGCACGTCGTCATCTTGTTCCCCTCCTTCCCATCAAGAGTTCCATTTCCGTCTACGCACTCAATGGCCAGATTCTTCCCCCCATCACCTTCGTCACGGAACCCGTCACTCTCACGGTGTCAGGCAACCACCGTGAGAGTATCACCTTCTACATCTTGGACTCCCCCCTCGCACCAGTGGTCTTAGGACATCCCTGGCTCATCAAACACAACCCCAGGATTGATTGGCAGCTCAAGTCTGTGTCTGAGTGGAGCATTAAGTGTCATGAGTCTTGTCTTGTGTCTGCTTGTCCGTCTGTTTCTAGCTCTGTGTTTCAGGAGAAGGCGGCGGATCTGTGTAACGTGCCCGCGGAGTACCTCGACCTGAAGGAAGTGTTCAGTAAGTCTCGGGCTGCTTCTCTTCCTCCTCATCGTCCCTATGACTGTGCGATAGAGTTACTGCCAGGTACATCTCCGCCTAAGGGCAAACTTTATTCACTCTCAGTCCCTGAGAGAGAGGCTATGGAGAAATATATTTCTGATTCTCTAGCAGCGGGGTTCATTCGCCCCTCCTCTTCACCAGCGGGGGCGGGGTTCTTTTTTGTGGGGAAGAAGGACGGTTCTCTGCGACCTTGCATTGATTACCGAGGGCTGAACAATATTACGGTAAAGAATACCTATCCTTTGCCGTTAATATCTTCAGCCTTTGAGAGGTTGCAGGGAGCGTCGGTCTTCACTAAATTGGACTTAAGGAATGCTTATCATTTGGTCCGCATCAGGAGGGGTGATGAATGGAAGACCGCCTTCAACACCCCCAGGGGGCACTTTGAATATTCGGTCATGCCCTTCGGGCTGTCCAACTCCCCAGGGGTCTTCCAGGCACTCGTTAATGACGTGTTGCGAGATATGGTCGATCAGTTCATATATGTCTACCTGGACGACATATTGATTTTTTCTTCTTCTCTCCAGGAACATGTGCAACATGTCAGACGAGTGCTTCAGAGGCTGCTAGAGAATGGGCTTTTTGTTAAGGCGGAGAAATGCGATTTTCATGCACAGTCTGTTCCTTTCTTAGGGTACATCGTGTCGGCTGAGGGTATGCGCATGGATCCCGAGAAAGTTAAGGCTGTGGTTGATTGGCCAAATCCAGATTCCCGTAAGGCCCTACAGAGGTTTCTGGGCTTCGCCAATTTTTACCGGCGTTTTATTCGCAATTACAGCCAACTAGCCGCACCTCTGACTGCCTTGACCTCCCCCAGAACGGCGTTCAGGTGGTCAAACGCCGCGCAAGCGGCGTTTGCCAACCTCAAGAGCCGCTTTGTTTCGGCCCCCATTCTGATCACCCCTGATCCCTCACGTCAGTTCGTGGTGGAGGTCGACGCATCAGAGGTGGGGGTAGGTGCGGTGCTTTCCCAGCGCTCACCCACGGACGACAAGATGCATCCCTGCGCGTTTTATTCTCATCGCATGTCGCCAGCCGAGTCAAATTATGATATTGGCAACAGAGAGCTGTTGGCAGTCAAACTAGCATTGGAAGAATGGCGCCACTGGTTGGAAGGGTCAGGGGTACCTTTCATCGTTTGGACGGATCACAAGAACCTAGAATACATTAGAACGGCTAAAAGACTGAACTCTAGGCAGGCCAGGTGGGCACTTTTTTTCGGACGTTTTGATTTTACTCTGTCGTACCGCCCGGGTTCCAAGAACGTGAAACCCGATTCTTTATCTCGTATTTTTGACCGTTCCGATCGCCTGTCCACTCCCGAGGGTATTTTTCCCGAGACACTTATTGTCTCTGCCCTCAATTGGGAGGTCGAATCGAAGGTTAAGACAGCCTTACATGGGGTAATGCCTCCGGCCGGTTGCCCACCTAACCGTTTGTTTGTGCCAGAAAGTCTACGGTCCGAAGTTATCCAGTGGGGACATTGTTCCAATGTGGCGTGTCATCCAGGGGTAAGTCGCACCTTACATTTGGTTAAGCAAAGATTTTGGTGGCCACTTATGGCTCGTGATGTTCGCAGTTTTGTTTTGGCTTGCTCAGTTTGTGCCACTGGTAAGACTTCTAACAGACCCCCAGACGGGCTCCTACAACCGCTGCCAATCCCTTCGAGACCCTGGTCCCACATCGCACTAGATTTTGTCACCGCCCTCCCAGGGTAACACGGTAGTTTTGACCGTGGTGGACCGATTCTCGAAGGCGGTTCATTTCATTCCCTTGCCCAAATTACCTTCAGCCAAGGAGACAGCGGTTGCAGTCATTGATCACGTCTTTCGGTTACATGGCCTACCGACAGACGTGGTCTCCGACAGAGGACCCCAATTTGTGTCCAAATTTTGGCGAGAATTTTGTAGGCTTTTGGGGGCCACTGTTAGTCTCTCTTCGGGGTTCCATCCTCAAAGCAATGGGCAAACTGAGAGAGCCAACCAAGATCTGGAGAGGGCATTACGATGTATGGTCGCTAGAAATCCTTCCTCCTGGAGTCAGCAGCTTTCTATGGTGGAGTACGCCCACAATTCCTTGCCAGTATCAGCCACGGGCCTATCCCCATTTGAATGTAGTTTAGGGTACCAGCCACCTATTTTTCCCAGTCTGGAATCCGAAGTCGCGGTCCCCTCTGCTCACGCCTTTGTCCAGAGGTGCCATCGTACCTGGACCAGAGCCCGTGAGACTTTGGTCCAGGTGGGAGCGCGCACCAAGGCTAAAGCCGATCGCCACCGGTCTAGGCCTCCCGTATACGTCGTCGGTTCCAAAGTGTGGCTTTCTACCAAGGACATTCCTCTCCGATCTATATCGAATAAACTTGCTCCCAAATTCATTGGCCCGTTTGCTGTCACCAAGATCATTAGTCCGGTGACAGTCCGCCTCAATCTCCCTCCAGTGTACAGGAGAATCCATCCCGTGTTCCACGTATCCAAAATTAAACCCGTTTTTTTTGCACGCATTAATCCGCCTGTCCCGGTTCCCCCACCGCCGCGACTCGTAGACGGGGAACCAACCTATTCGGTCAATCGCATTCTGGACTCGAGGCGGAGGGGACGCGGATTTCAGTACTTGGTGGACTGGGAAGGTTACGGTCCGGAGGAGAGAAGTTGGGTACCTGCCAGGGACATACTGGATCACTCCCTTATTGATGACTTCAATCAGCAGGTAAAGGAGTCTGGGAACGTCAGGGGACGTTCCTAGGGGAGGGGGTACTGTCACGGTTCATACATCTGCCGTGTTCTCATGTCTTGTGATCATGTGTTTGTCTGTGTTGTTTATCATGCCATGTGCTCTGTCTCGTGATCATGTTTCTGTCTGTGTTGTTAATCATGCTCATTCAGCGCAGCTGCCAATCAGTCCTCACAGGTGTCTCACATCACTGCTGGCTATTTATACACATCTCACACACATCTCCTCTGTCGATAGTTCTTCTTGGATGTTCGTCACCTTGAATTGTCTGGATCGTGTTCTGTGTGTATTTGTATTTCGTCTGTCCGTGTTCGGAGTCGTCATCATCACGGGATCTTCACTACACGTCTGCACCTGCCATCGAGTCCCTGTTCCACCCAGCCGAGAGCGCCCACTGCACCTGGAAGTTTGTTCACCTGTCTGTGTTTCAATAAACGTTCACTTTCACCTGCATTTGCTTCCTTCCTTTTATTGTACCGTGACAAATACTTGACACTAAAAGTGGAACAAATGAAATGAAACAAGCCAAACAGACATGCAAACAAAAGTGGGTATGATAGTTTATTACAAAAAGTTATGTTTAACTCCAATATGCTAATAATGGTATATTAGCATAGTTGGTGATGCTTAAGACCACCATAAATACACACATTACATTTTTCCAAAAACAAAATTTGTCCAAATGAGAAGAAATAAGTATGGAGCAGAAGACTTGGTGGACACCAAGTGGAAACCTGGCACAATCCAACATTCATTTCATGAGGATGGTTCTAGCTGCGGTGTCTTTGTGATGCTAGTAAATGGAGAGGGAAAATGGGTTTACATTAACTGTCCTCACCTTTTCCCATGTGAGACTGTCTATTCATTTCCCATGCTGTCCTCCTAGATTGGCCAGGTGGTGGAAGAGTTCCCAAACCATTCTGACAGCATTAATATAAGACCCAAGGAGATGATGTGGCACTACAGGAACAATTTGGCCAAAGAAAGTTTGCTGGCATCAGGTATAAAGTACTTTGAAAGAACAGTTTACTTCCATGTCAGAGACAGAGAAATGAATAATAATACTACATTCAAATTATGGCAGTGTCAAAAGAGGAATGCTGCTCTGTGTGTGGAGAAAAAGAAAGAGCCCACACAGAAGCAATGTATCCAGGTATTCACTATGCCATTTCTGTCTGTTGACT
This sequence comes from Garra rufa, assembly GCF_049309525.1. Taxonomy (NCBI): domain Eukaryota; kingdom Metazoa; phylum Chordata; class Actinopteri; order Cypriniformes; family Cyprinidae; genus Garra; species Garra rufa. The sequence continues at coordinate 48,100,653 of NC_133367.1, read as the reverse complement.
ATGTGTGTTAAGGGAAGACATGTGTTTTCACAACTACATTTAATCATTTCAAAACTTTTTTTAATAAATCTAACAACATATCCTCTTTCCTTCCAGATTCCAGAGGTGGTTTCATGTTCAGTGCCTTAACATTAATATGCCATATATAGCTCAAAATGCTAAATGCAATAAAAATGTCTATCTCCATGGTGTAGTGTATTCTTTGGAGTGTGCTTAATCACATTTAAGTGGTTTGGGGTTAACTTGGGTAACCACCAAAAAGTTACAGAAATGTTAATGTGCATTTAAGATCGTTCAGCACCACAGACGTGGACAGCTCCATGTCATAGAAACATAGTCAAATTTTCCTAAAAAAATAAAAATGTCAAGTTAATTTGAGGCTTAATGCTTAGCAGTAACGTTAGAAAAAGACATTACAGACCATTTCTTTCATTTCTATCATCACTGTATTCTGCGGGTTTCTTCATTGAGACAACTTCCAGTTCAATGGCTTTCCAAAAGAGGTTCCAAAACAAGTTTCAAAATATTTCATCTGACCTAAAATTATGTACTTTGTAACTTAAAACTTATTCAATAACCATTGCATACACATTGAAGGTAAAAGGTGAAACTGTACATTGCTCACAATGGGTTTGAAGTTCTGATAAAGCACATAATTCCTCTATAAATAAATCCAAAAAGTTATTAAAGTAATAAATAAATGTAAATATGTAATATGTTTGATGGAAGATGTGTTAATGAAGAAACCCATAAAATGATGGTACATATTGAACATCTACAGTACAAATGTTGTGCAAGGTTCAGATAAATATTTAGCTAGTTTTGTAACTGTGTGAGCCTCTTTTCAAAAGTTATTGAACTAGATAGTATGCCATTGAATACAGAAATGTTGGAAATGTTTCATTTAGAAAGTTATATAAAGAATACTTTTTGCGTGTCGCCATGCTTTCATTTCTGCTTTTGCACAGAGTATGTCTGGCTTAATTTGACGCGCCCAAGCGGAGATCGTTGTGAACCTCTGATGCTTAAAACAATTACATCAATTAATAATATTATTATTAATTTTGATATTATGCTTTTAATCTAATCTGAACAAGATGCATGAGGCATGACTATTATGCCAATAAAAATCAGGGTGGGTAGAAAAAAAAATCAGGGTGGGTAGAAATTGATCAGTGATTTACCCACTGATTTTCTATCCAGGGTGGGTAAAAAAAAAATCAGGGTGGGTAGAAATTGATTTGTGATTTACCCACTGAAATTGATCAGTGATTTACCCACTGATTTTCTATCCAGGGTGGGTAAAAAAAAATCAGGGTGGGTAGAAAAAAAATCGGGGTGGGTAGAAAAAAAATCAGGGTAGGTAGAAAAAAATCAGGGTGGGTAGAAATTGATTTGTGATTTACCCACTGAAATTGATCAGTGATTTACCCACTGAAATTGATTTGTGATTTACCCACTGATTTTCTATCCAGGGTGGGTAAAAAAAAAATCAGGGTGGGTAGAAAAAAAAATCAGGGTGGGTAGAAATTGATTTGTGATTTACCCACTGAAATTGATCAGTGATTTACCCACTGATTTTCTATCCAGGGTGGGTAAAAAAAAAATCAGGGTGGGTAGAAAAAAAATCAGGGTGGGTAGAAATTGATTTGTGATTTACCCACTGAAATTGATCAGTGATTTACCCACTGAAATTGATCAGTGATTTACCCACTGAAATTGATCAGTGATTTACCCACTGATTTTCTATCCAGGGTGGGTAAAAAAAAAATCAGGGTGGGTAGAAAAAAAAATCAGGGTGGGTAGAAATTGATTTGTGATTTACCCACTGAAATTGATCAGTGATTTACCCACTGATTTTCTATCCAGGGTGGGTAAAAAAAAATCAGGGTGGGTAGAAAAAAAATCAGGGTGGGTAGAAATTGATTTGTGATTTACCCACTGAAATTGATCAGTGATTTACACACTGATTTTCTATCCAGGGTGGGTAAAAAAAAATCAGGGTGGGTAGAAAAAAAATCGGGGTGGGTAGGAAAAAAAATCAGGGTAGGTAGAAAAAAATCAGGGTGGGTAGAAATTGATTTGTGATTTACCCACTGAAATTGATCAGTGATTTACCCACTGAAATTGATTTGTGATTTACCCACTGAAATTGATCAGTGATTTACCCACTGATTTTCTATCCAGGGTGGGTAAAAAAAAAATCAGGGTGGGTAGAAAAAAAAAATCAGGGTGGGTAGAAAAAAAATCAGGGTGGGTAGAAATTGATTTGTGATTTACCCACTGAAATTGATTTGTGATTTACCCACTGAAATTGATCAGTGATTTACCCACTGATTTTCTATCCAGGGTGGGTAAAAAAAAAATCAGGGTGGGTAGAAAAAAAATCGGGGTGGGTAGAAAAAAAATTGGGGTGGGTAGAAAAAAAATCGGGGTGGGTAGAAAAAAAAATCGGGGTGGGTAGAAAAAAAATCAGGGTGGGTAGAAAAAAAATCAGGGTGGGTAGAAAAAAAATTGGGGTGGGTAGAAAAAAAATCAGGGTGGGTAGAAAAAAAATTGGGGTGGGTAGAAAAAAAATCAGGGTGGGTTTTTTCTATATTTCTATAGCATATTTGGTCTTTTTTATCACCGTCTTCATTAAAACGCAAATTCTTTATGGGAGGAAACCCTATAACGTGCAATTGAGAGCTTTCTGTTCATATTTCGTATGCTGTAAGGTGTGTACTAGTACTCCAGTATTTTACATTAAGCGTTTTATAATGTCCTAAAACCGTGCTTTGAACTAAGCACTGGCTGTATTTCTTAATACCTGAGTCCAAGTTCAAAATAAAGCTTTATGAACCGCTCCATTGTGAACATTTGGAGCTGTATGAATCACTGCAAGCTGTAAAGTAAACAGGAAGTATTTATCCAAACTCAGCTGGTTTTGCGAGAGAACGCAAAACATCTTTGCCACCACCCCGATTTTTTTTTCTACCCATCCCTAAATTTTTTCCACCACCATGACCTTTTAGGGGCTCCATACTGTGGTGTGAGGTGTGTTAAGAGTGACTGAATCTGCTCGGAAGAGCATCGATCGCAACGTTGAATATTTACGATCGGAAATCCTGATGTGTGGGTCGGGGTAGTGACAAAACACTGTTCGCCGCTGGTGGAGTTTATGTTTGTGGAGTGTCGGCATCTATCTGCCGCAAGAGTTTACAGCCATTGTCATTGTTGCTGTTGTCATTCCGCCGCATGCAAACACTAAGGACGTGCTTCGCGAGCTTTACAGCGCCATCAGCGAATAACAAACAAATAACCCAGACGGCTTTTTCATCATAGCCGGTGACTTTAATCATGCAAACTTAAAGTCTATTTTGCCAAAGTTCTACCAGCATGTGAAACCACTTCTCAAACTTGCCAAACCGGTTCAAAAGCAGACCACTGTGTGGCCAGACAATGCTACCTCTGCACTACAAGACTGCTTCCAGGACACAGACTGGAACATGTTTAAAGAGGCAGCCACCTACAACAACCACACAGACCTGCAAGAATACACAGAAACACTGACAGCTTACATCAAAAAGTGCATAGATGATGTGAAAGCCACCAAGACCATCACCACACGTGCCAACCAGAAGCCGTGGATGACAGCAGAGGTTTGTGGGCTGCTAAAAATCCAAGATGAGGCATTCAGATCAGGAGAAAAGGCAGCTCTTAATCTGTCTCATGGCATCAAGAAGGCAAAACATCAATACGCTCAAAAAATAAACAAACACTTCAGTGACTGTAAAGACACTCGGTCCCTGTGGCACGCCATTCAGAACATCACAGAACGACACACCTGCAGAGAAACTCCTCACATCTTCAAACGACCAGGTACTCTGTCTTTCTCCAGCTGACGTAAAGAAGACCCTATCCAGGATTAACCCACGCAAGGCTGCGGGTCCTGACAACATACCAGGCCGTGTGCTGAGAGACTGTGCTGCACAGCAGACGGATGTCCTAACAGACATCTTCAACACCTCGCTGAGCCAGGTGTCTTAAATCTACCTCCATTATTCCAGTACCAATAGAGTCACATCGTCCCATAGCACTGGCCCCAATCATGATGAAGTGCTTTGAGAGGTTGGTCATGCATCACATCAAGTCCAGTCTCCCAAAACCCGCTGGACCCACTCCAGTTTGCATACCGTCCAAACCGCTCCACGGACGATGAAATATCCAGCACTCTTCACCTAGCTGTCACTCACCTAGAACAGAAAGTCTCTTATGTTAGAATGCTGTTCATCGACTTCAGCTCAGCATTCAACACAATAATCCCTCAACAGCTCATCCACAAACTAAACATGCTGGGCCTAAACACCTCCCTCTGTAACTGGATCCTGGACTTTCTAACTGCAATTTCTGGGGGTGCACATTACAGAGGATCTCACCTGGACCACCAACGCCACGTCGCTCAGCAAGAAGAGCCAACAGCGCCTCCACTTTCTGCGCCGGCTGAAAAGGGCACACATCCTCACCACTTTCTACAGGGGCACCATTAAGAGCGTGCTAAGCAGCTGCATCACAGTCTGGTACAAGAACTGCAGTGCTGCTGACCGCAAGACCCTACAACGGACAGTGAATACTGCTGCAAAGATCATGGCTGCCCCTCTCCCCTCCATCCTGGACATTTTCCATGCATGATGCTCCAGTAAGGCTTCCAGCCTCATGAAGGACCCCACAATCTCTTCCAGCTCCTGCCATCAGGTAGAAGCGGAGTATCAAAGCTCGCTCTGTGAGACTGCTCAACAGGCTGTGAGAGCCCTCAACTCCAATCTCCCTGTTCCCCTCTGAAACCATGAAAACCTCAGCCTCCTCCCCCAAACTCATTAAAACTGTGGACAATTTTCCTAAGTGCTATTCTGAGTGTGCTACACACAGGTGAGTGGGCCATACAAACCACCTGTAGTAACACACTTATGTACACTAGACACTTTCTATAAACACTCGCTGCTACAAAGACTCAATAAGATTATATGTTTACTTGTGCTTTGCACTAAAAATCTTTCTGCACTATGTGCTGCTTCCCTCAAAATCCTTTACCTGCACAACTTAATGCACACAATATCTCTTTTGCACAATCTCATGTACAAATATCTCTCTTTTAAAACTTCATGTACAGTATTTATGTGAAGTGTTTGTATTCTCAGTTCTTGTGTAGTCAACTATTTATTGTAGTTATATTATAGTATGTGTATAGTCAGATGGTTAACTGTTGTATAGGTATATAATTGCTTTTCTTATACTTGTGCTGTTTTCATGTTTAACCAGTATGTAGCACCGTGGTCTTGCGAGACACAGCATTTCGTTCCACTATATGTCCACACATTTAGCAGAAAGACTTGATTTGCAGATTTATTCTCACAGCCACCTTTGCTCATATTTCCCAAGGGTGCCAATATTAGTGGAGGTCACTGTGCCTCATTTGGTGATTTTACTTTAGCTTTATTTTGTCTTCCATTGAAATAATCAAACTCAAAGATTCTCTCTAACTTTTTATTTATCAATGGTTGCTTTCTAAGTATAAAAAAACAAGCATAATCATGTAATAATCATTACACGTACAACAAGTATGAAGCTAAAGAAAAGACAAATTGTAAAGATCACTTAATTCATAAAATGGTTCAATATTCAATACACAATGATTTATGTAACGTTAACTGAATATGCATTAAAACAAATATCTACCACTACTTCCAAGATATGTGCATGTCATGTAGCTCATTATATGCATTAAAACAGGGCATCAATACAATGAACAATAAGGATTTAAAAAAAAATAATGATTCAATTTAGAAACTGAACAGCTGATCTGTTTTGTATTTTTTTTACTGTTACACTATTACTTTTTTCAGTTGCATGACTCTGATATGCTGATATTTATTGATATTACTATATCAACAAGTTAATGCTTTTGTAATCAAAACACTGTAATGCAACAGCGTCTACGGTTCATCTGATGTCGACAGGTCGGAGCTGTCGTTCTCCTTCAGCCAAAAATATCTGCATGGCCCTGTACAGCAGGTGAACCCCTAGATGCCGCTTTCTCCGCACAGGCCACGTCGACACCACACCGTAGTAGTCTCCTCTTTTCTGGTTTGTCAGCATCTTCAGCCCTATTAAAAGATCAACAATGCAGACGTTAAGATGGACATTTGTGCTGCAGAGAACTTTTAGCGCTGTCCAAGCAGTGTCTTTACCGATGGCATCCACCATACAGGCCTCCCGCGTGTAGGCTTCCACAGCAATGACGTTCTGGAAACAGTGCAGGGATATCACTCCGTGCCCAGCCTTCCAGACCTGCAGGATGTGCTGCACTTTTGAGCACAGTTTCTGGAGACATGAAGACAAAAAGATATTGTGAAGACTGGTAATAAAAATGACAGTGAGATGCACGGTTTTTAATCTTAATGAAGAAAGACCCAGCCGCGGCGTTGTGGTGAGAACTGTTGTGAGAACTGTCCGATCACAACAGGACTACTTACGTTAACCAATACATTCATTTTGTTCAAGTAGGCTAACAGTGCGAAAACTCTGGCATGGAGGATTTTCAAAAGTCAAAATGTCTCGTTAGGACACGGATGTTTAGCTACTCTGTTCGATACGCAGGTTTTTGTTATTAGCCTGTTTTTTCCTTATTCTAAATGCTTAACCCTTATGTGGTCTTTGGGGGATTTCTGGACCCCGAATGGCGTTTGCAAAAATTTAATGAGACTTTGTAAATCAGTCAACACTATCTTGATCTACAAATAAAAAAAATAAATTGGAATGATAGCTTGATTTTATGTTAGTGTGAAAAAATACTCACGTTCGTGGTCTTTGTACAATACAATTTTTGTTAGAAAATAATAGTTAAAAAAACAAAACAAATGTTATTTTCCTGTTTATTAATGTTTTTACTCCTCATGTGTGCAGTTTTTGGAGGATTTTGGATATTTTTTAAATATATATAAATTAATATTTTTTATAGGTTTGTACACAAAAACTGCTTTTTTTTTGTAAAATTCCCTTTCATAAAAAACCCCACATGTCTAACTTTCATTCATGGGGATAACATGGATAATTTCACATGGTTTAGTGTAAGATTTTTGCCCATCTTTTGGAAAATCCAGTTTTAAACATAAAAAAAAAAACACTTTTAGCAGTAGGTGGCTGCAGAGCTCCACTATTTGCTTTTTGCTACAATCCCTCACGCTCCCTAACTAGTCTCCCACCACGCTACAATCCCTCACGCTCCCTAACTAGTCTCCTACCACGCTACAATCCCTCACGCTCCTAACTAGTCTCCCTAACGCTACAATCCCTCACGCTCCCTAACTAGTCTCCCTAACGCTACAATCCCTCACGCTCCCTAACTAGTCTCCCTAATGCTACAATCCCTCACGCTCCCTAACTAGTCTCCCTAACGCTACAATCCCTCACGCTCCCTAACTAGTCTCCCTAATGCTACAATCCCTCACGCTCCCTAACTAGTCTCCCTAATGCTACAATCCCTCACGCTCCCTAACTAGTCTCCCTAACGCTACAATCCCTCACGCTCCCTAACTAGTCTCCCTAATGCTACAATCCCTCACGCTCCCTAACTAGTCTTCTACCACGCTACAATCCCTCACGCTCCCTAACTAGTCTTCTACCACGCTACAATCCCTCACGCTCCCAAACTAGTCTTCTACCACGCTAAAATCCCTCACGCTCCCTAACTAGTCTCCTACCACACTACAATCCATCACGCTCCCTAACTAGTCTCCTACCACACTACAATCCATCACTCTCCCTAACTAGTCTCCTACCACACTACAATCCATCACGCTCCCTAACTAGTCTCCTACCGCGCTACAATCCCTCACGCTCCCTAACTAGTCTCCTACCACACTACAATCCCTCACGCTCCCTAACTAGTCTCCTACCACACTACAATCCCTCACGCTCCCTAACTAGTCTCCTACCACACTACAATCCTTCAAGCTCCCTAACTAGTCTCCTACCACGCTACAATCCCTCTCGCTCCTAACTAGTCTCCTACCACACTACAATCCTTCACGCTCCCTTAGTAGTCTCCTACCACGCTACAATCCCTCTCGCTCCTAACTAGTCTCCTACCACACTACAATCCTTCACGCTCCCTTAGTAGTCTCCTACCACGCTACAATCCCTCAATCTCCTTAACTAGTCTCCTACCACGCTACAATCCCTCATGCTCCTAATTAGTCTCCTACCACGCTACAATCCCTCACGCTCCCTAACTAGTCTCCCTAACGCTACAATCCCTCACGCTCCCTAACTAGTCTCCCTAACGCTACAATCCCTCACGCTCCCTAACTAGTCTCCCTAACGCTACAATCCCTCACGCTCCCTAACTAGTCTCCCTAACGCTACAATCCCTCACGCTCCCTAACTAGTCTCCCTAACGCTACAATCCCTCACGCTCCCTAACTAGTCTCCCTAACGCTACAATCCCTCACGCTCCCTAACTAGTCTCCCTAACGCTACAATCCCTCACGCTCCCTAACTAGTCTCCCTAATGCTACAATCCCTCACGCTCCCTAACTAGTCTCCCTAACGCTACAATCCCTCACGCTCCCTAACTAGTCTCCCTAATGCTACAATCCCTCACGCTCCCTAACTAGTCTTCTACCACGCTACAATCCCTCACGCTCCCTAACTAGTCTCCTACCACACTACAATCCATCACGCTCCCTAACTAGTCTCCTACCACACTACAATCCATCACTCTCCCTAACTAGTCTCCTACCACACTACAATCCATCACGCTCCCTAACTAGTCTCCTACCGCGCTACAATCCCTCACGCTCCCTAACTAGTCTCCTACCACACTACAATCCCTCACGCTCCCTAACTAGTCTCCTACCACACTACAATCCCTCACGCTCCCTAACTAGTCTCCTACCACACTACAATCCTTCAAGCTCCCTAACTAGTCTCCTACCACGCTACAATCCCTCTCGCTCTTAACTAGTCTCCTACCACACTACAATCCTTCACGCTCCCTTAGTAGTCTCCTACCACGCTACAATCCCTCTCGCTCCTAACTAGTCTCCTACCACACTACAATCCTTCACGCTCCCTTAGTAGTCTCCTACCACGCTACAATCCCTCAATCTCCTTAACTAGTCTCCTACCACGCTACAATCCCTCATGCTCCTAATTAGTCTCCTACCACGCTACAATCCCTCACGCTCCCTAGCTAGTCTCCCTAACGCTACAATCCCTCACACTCCCTAACTAGTCTCCTATCACGCAACAATCCCTCACGCTCCCTAACTAGTCTCCCTAACGCTACAATCCCTCACGCTCCCTAACTAGTCTCCCACCACGCTACAATCCATCACGCTCCCTAACTAGTCTCCTACCATGCTACAATCCCTCACGCTCCCTAACTAGTCTTCCTAACGCTACAATCCTTCACGCTCCCTAACTAGTCTCCTACCATGCTACAATCCCTCACGCTTCCTAACTAGTCTCCCTAATGCTACAATCCCTCACGCTCCCTAACTAGTCTCCTACCACGCTACCATCATCACGCTCCCTAACTAGTCTCCTACCATGCTACAATCATCACGCTCCCTAACTAGTCTCCCTAACGCTACAATCCCTCACGCTCCCTAACTAGTCTCCTACCACGCTACCATCATCACGCTCCCTAACTAGTCTCCTACCATGCTACAATCATCACGCTCCCTAACTAGTCTCCCTAACGCTACAATCCCTCACGCTCCCTAACTAGTCTTCCTAACGCTACAATCCCTCACGCTCCCTAACTAGTCTCCTACCACGCTAAAATCATCACACTCCCTAACTAGTCTCCCACCACGCTACAATCCCTCACGCTCCCTAACTAGTCTCCCTAATGCTACAATCCCTCACGCTCCCTAACTAGTCTCCTACCACGCTACCATCATCATGCTCCCTAACTAGTCTCCCTAACGCTAAAATCCCTCACGCTCCCTAACTAGTCTTCTACCACGCTAAAATCCCTCACGCTCCCTAACTAGTCTCCTACCACACTACAATCCATCACGCTCCCTAACTAGTCTCCTACCACACTACAATCCATCACTCTCCCTAACTAGTCTCCTACCACGCTACAATCCATCACGCTCCCTAACTAGTCTCCTACCGCGCTACAATCCCTCACGCTCCCTAACTAGTCTCCTACCACACTACAATCCCTCACGCTCCCTAACTAGTCTCCTACCACACTACAATCCCTCACGCTCCCTAACTAGTCTCCTACCACACTACAATCCTTCAAGCTCCCTAACTAGTCTCCTACCACGCTACAATCCCTCTCGCTCCTAACTAGTCTCCTACCACACTACAATCCTTCACGCTCCCTTAGTAGTCTCCTACCACGCTACAATCCCTCAATCTCCTTAACTAGTCTCCTACCACGCTACAATCCCTCATGCTCCTAATTAGTCTCCTACCACGCTACAATCCCTCACGCTCCCTAACTAGTCTAACTAGTCTCCTATCACGCAACAATCCCTCACACTCCCTAACTAGTCTCCCTAACGCTACAATCCCTCACGCTCCCTAACTAGTCTCCCACCACGCTACAATCCATCACGCTACAATCCATCACGCTCCCTAACTAGTCTCCTACCATGCTACAATCCCTCACGCTCCCTAACTAGTCTTCCTAACGCTACAATCCCTCACGCTCCCTAACTAGTCTCCTACCATGCTACAATCCCTCACGCTTCCTAACTAGTCTCCCTAATGCTACAATCCCTCACGCTCCCTAACTAGTCTCCTACCACGCTACCATCATCACGCTCCCTAACTAGTCTCCTACCATGCTACAATCATCACGCTCCCTAACTAGTCTCCCTAACGCTACAATCCCTCACGCTTCCTAACTAGTCTCCCTAATGCTACAATCCCTCACGCTCCCTAACTAGTCTCCTACCACGCTACCATCATCACGCTCCCTAACTAGTCTCCTACCATGCTACAATCATCACGCTCCCTAACTAGTCTCCCTAACGCTACAATCCCTCACGCTCCCTAACTAGTCTCCCTAATGCTACAATCCCTCACGCTCCCTAACTAGTCTCCCTAATGCTACAATCCCTCACGCTCCCTAACTAGTCTCCTACCACGCTACAATCCCTCACGCTTCCTAACTAGTCTCCCTAATGCTACAATCCCTCACGCTCCCTAACTAGTCTTCCTAACGCTACAATCCCTCACGCTTCCTAACTAGTCTCCCTAATGCTACAATCCCTCACGCTCCCTAACTAGTCTCCTACCACGCTACAATCCCTCACGCTCCCTAACTAGTCTCCCACCACGCTACAATCTTTCACGCTCCCTAACTAGTCTCCTACCACTCTACAATCCCTCACGCTCCCTAACTAGTCTCCTACCACGCTAAAATCCCTCACGCTCCCTAACTAGTCTCCCTACCACGCTAAAATCATCACACTCCCTAACTAGTCTCCCTAATGCTACAATCCCTCACGCTCCCTAACTAGTCTCCTACCACGCTACCATCATCACGCTCCCTAACTAGTCTCCTACCACGCTACAATCCCTCACGCTCCCTAACTAGTCTCCTACCATGCTACAATCCCTCACGCTCCCTAACTAGTCTTCCTAACGCTACAATCCCTCACGCTCCCTAACTAGTCTCCTACCACGCTACAATCCCTCACGCTTCCTAACTAGTCTCCCTAATGCTACAATCCCTCACGCTCCCTAACTAGTCTCCTACCACGCTACAATCCCTCACGCTCCCTAACTAGTCTCCCACCACGCTACAATCTTTCACGCTCCCTAACTAGTCTCCTACCACGCTAAAATCATCACACTCCCTAACTAGTCTCCCACCACGCTACAATCCCTCACGCTCCCTAACTAGTCTAGGGTTGTGCCGATAGACGATAGTATCGTGTATCGTCGATAGTCAGAGATATCGCCTGTTGCTGATGCCTTTGACGATATTAGACGATTATTATTATTATCCGTCAACAAAGAACTTAACTTTAGCAATGCAGCGCAGAGAGTCTGTTCTAGGATGCTTCAGAAACTTGACGTGGTATAAACACACGCATAGAGACGCCACGGCACCTTAACACACCTCGTGCAGTTAAAATGGGAGATATTCATCATGCAGTACGGTGGTAGATTAACTGATTCTAAAGGGAGTGTTATTATATTAGCATTGCAGTCATTAGGATAACAGAGGTAGTAAAACGTGGTTCAGGCTGAATTAATTACGATGTATCATAATCAGTCTGTATATAGTAAACATAAACATTGATCTCAGTAACGTCTATAGGCGTTAATTAGAATTACGATGCGATCAGATGGCGCTAAACATATGCACGTGTATTACACGCACATCACTTCTCCGCATTCAATATGAACTGAACTAAAACATCACCTGATGACAACGGTCAGATATACAGCGGTAACATTATCGCAATATGACGGGTAAAGAAAGGTTAAATAATTTACATTCTGGCACGCACATTTACAACTCACTCACTGACGATAGCAGAGAATGAAACCGAAAGTAACTTGAACAACTCCGGCAGAATTACAGTCAGCGCTCTGTACACGCACAACTTAATCATATGCCAATAGAAAAGTCTACCTTTACAAAACGAATACGGAATTTAGTACATAGATAATTAATTAAATTAGCACGATAGTATCGTGTATCGGCGATCTCTCAGGCTGACGATAGGGCGATATGAAAATTGAGCATATCGCCCAACACTAAACTAGTCTCCCTAACGCTACAATCCCTCAAGCTCCCTAACTAGTCTCCCTAACGCTACAATCCCTCACGCTCCCTAACTAGTCTCCCTAATGCTACAATCCCTCACGCTCCCTAACTAGTCTCCCACCACGCTACAATCCCTCACGCTCCCTAACTAGTCTCCCTAATGCTACAATCCCTCACGCTCCCTAACTAGTCTCCTACCACGCTAAAATCATCACGCTCCCTAACTAGTCTCCCTAACGCTACAATCCCTCACGCTCCCTAACTAGTCTCCCTAACGCTACAATCCCTCACGCTCCCTAACTAGTCTCCCTAATGCTACAATCCCTCACGCTCCCTAACTAGTCTCCTACCATGCTACAATCCCTCACGCTCCCTAACTAGTCTCCTACCACGCTACCATCATCACGCTCCCTAACTAGTCTCCTACCACGCTACAATCCCTCACGCTCCCTAACTAGTCTCCTACCATGCTACAATCCCTCACGCTCCCTAACTAGTCTTCCTAACGCTACAATCCCTCACGCTCCCTAACTAGTCTCCTACCACGCTACAATCCCTCACGCTTCCTAACTAGTCTCCCTAATGCTACAATCCCTCACGCTCCCTAACTAGTCTCCTACCACGCTACAATCCCTCACGCTCCCTAACTAGTCTCCCACCACGCTACAATCTTTCACGCTCCCTAACTAGTCTCCTACCACGCTAAAATCATCACACTCCCTAACTAGTCTCCCACCACGCTACAATCCCTCACGCTCCCTAACTAGTCTAGGGTTGTGCCGATAGACGATAGTATCGTGTATCGTCGATAGTCAGAGATATCGCCTGTTGCTGATGCCTTTGACGATATTAGACGATTATTATTATTATCCGTCAACAAAGAACTTAACTTTAGCAATGCAGCGCAGAGAGTCTGTTCTAGGATGCTTCAGAAACTTGACGTGGTATAAACACACGCATAGAGACGCCACGGCACCTTAACACACCTCGTGCAGTTAAAATGGGAGATATTCATCATGCAGTACGGTGGTAGATTAACTGATTCTAAAGGGAGTGTTATTATATTAGCATTGCAGTCATTAGGATAACAGAGGTAGTAAAACGTGGTTCAGGCTGAATTAATTACGATGTATCATAATCAGTCTGTATATAGTAAACATAAACATTGATCTCAGTAACGTCTATAGGCGTTAATTAGAATTACGATGCGATCAGATGGCGCTAAACATATGCACGTGTATTACACGCACATCACTTCTCCGCATTCAATATGAACTGAACTAAAACATCACCTGATGACAACGGTCAGATATACAGCGGTAACATTATCGCAATATGACGGGTAAAGAAAGGTTAAATAATTTACATTCTGGCACGCACATTTACAACTCACTCACTGACGATAGCAGAGAATGAAACCGAAAGTAACTTGAACAACTCCGGCAGAATTACAGTCAGCGCTCTGTACACGCACAACTTAATCATATGCCAATAGAAAAGTCTACCTTTACAAAACGAATACGGAATTTAGTACATAGATAATTAATTAAATTAGCACGATAGTATCGTGTATCGGCGATCTCTCAGGCTGACGATAGGGCGATATGAAAATTGAGCATATCGCCCAACACTAAACTAGTCTCCCTAACGCTACAATCCCTCAAGCTCCCTAACTAGTCTCCCTAACGCTACAATCCCTCACGCTCCCTAACTAGTCTCCCTAATGCTACAATCCCTCACGCTCCCTAACTAGTCTCCCACCACGCTACAATCCCTCACGCTCCCTAACTAGTCTCCCTAATGCTACAATCCCTCACGCTCCCTAACTAGTCTCCTACCACGCTAAAATCATCACGCTCCCTAACTAGTCTCCCTAACGCTACAATCCCTCACGCTCCCTAACTAGTCTCCCTAACGCTACAATCCCTCACGCTCCCTAACTAGTCTCCCTAATGCTACAATCCCTCACGCTCCCTAACTAGTCTCCTACCATGCTACAATCCCTCACGCTCCCTAACTAGTCTCCTACCACGCTACCATCATCACGCTCCCTAACTAGTCTCCTACCACGCTACAATCCCTCATGCTCCCTAACTAGTCTCCTACCATGCTACAATCCCTCACGCTCCCTAACTAGTCTTCCTAACGCTACAATCCCTCACGCTCCCTAACTTGTCTCCTACCACGCTACAATCCCTCACGCTTCCTAACTAGTCTCCCTAATGCTACAATCCCTCACGCTCCCTAACTAGTCTCCTACCACGCTACAATCCCTCACGCTCCCTAACTAGTCTCCCACCACACTACAATCTTTCACGCTCTCTAACTAGTCTCCTACCACGCTACAATCCCTCACGCTCCCTAACTAGTCTCCTACCACGCTACCATCATCACGCTCCCTAACTAGTCTCCCTAACGCTACAATCCCTCACTAGTCTCCTACCACGCTACCATCATCACGCTCCCTAACTAGTCTCCCTAACGCTACAATCCCTCACGCTCCCTAACTAGTCTCCTACCACGCTAAAATCATCACGCTCCCTAACTAGTCTCCCACCACGCTACAATCCCTCACGCTCCCTAACTAGTCTCCCTAACGCTACAATCCCTCACGCTCCCTAACTAGTCTCCCTAACGCTACAATCCCTCACGCTCCCTAACTAGTCTCCCTAACGCTACAATCCCTCACGCTCCCTAACTAGTCTCCTACCATGCTACAATCCCTCACGCTCCCTAACTAGTCTTCCTAACGCTACAATCCCTCACGCTCCCTAACTAGTCTCCCTAATGCTACAATCCCTCACGCTTCCTAACTAGTCTCCCTAATGCTACAATCCATCACGCTCCCTAACTAGTCTCCCACCACGCTACAATCCATCATGCTCCCTAACTAGTCTCCCACCACGCTACAATCCCTCACGCTCCCTAACTAGTCTCCCACCACGCTACAATCCCTCACGCTCACTAACTAGTCTTCCTAACGCTACAATCCCTCACGCTCCCTAACTAGTCTCCCACCACGCTACAATCCATCATGCTCCCTAACTAGTCTCCCACCACGCTACAATCCCTCACGCTCCCTAACTAGTCTCCCTAATGCTACAATCCCTCACGCTCCCTAACTAGTCTCCCACCACGCTACAATCCATCATGCTCCCTAACTAGTCTCCCACCACGCTACAATCCCTCACGCTTCCTAACTAGTCTCCCTAATGCTACAATCCCTCACGCTCCTTAACTAGTCTCCCACCACGCTACAATCCATCATGCTCCCTAACTAGTCTCCCACCACGCTACAATCCCTCACGCTCCCTAACTAGTCTCCCACCACGCTACAATCCCTCACGCTCCCTAACTAGTCTCCCACCACGCTACAATCCCTCACGCTCCCTAACTAGTCTCCCACCACGCTACAATCCATCATGCTCCCTAACTAGTCTCCCACCACGCTACAATCCCTCACGCTCCCTAACTAGTCTCCCACCACGCTACAATCCCTCATGCTCCCTAACTAGTCTCCCACCACGCTACAATCCCTCACGCTCCCTAACTAGTCTCCCACCACGCTACAATCCCTCACGCTCCCTAACTAGTCTCCCACCACGCTACAATCCCTCACGCTCCCTAACTAGTCTCCCACCACGCTACAATCCCTCACGCTCCCTAACTAGTCTCCCACCACGCTACAATAACCTTGTACTTTAGTTATATCTGAACAAATACACTATCATTCTTTTGATTGGGTTGAACACAATTCTTTGGTTGGTGGGAACAGCAGCTACACTATTTTTTTCTCTATTTGCTCCTCTGTTTCTGCTATGGGATTGCGATCTTGAGGTAACTAGGAATAACACAAGCTTCAGTCCATATCCAACCCTTACAAAGATCTGAGATGACCCAACACCTGAGAAGAGATGATGCCTAAACTAACATACACAATGACCAAATCTTGCTGTAAGTTTGCTCGCGACATATAACCATTGCCATTAATGTTCTCCGTTTGTTTGAATATGTCATTAACTGCATGCTTTTTAGTGTACATTTAATGGCTGTCTAAACTAGAAAACAGTTCTTTCAAACATTAATAAAAACAATTCACAACGTTATTGTTTTGATTAACAAAATACAACATTAATGAACAGAAGAACAAATTTCAAGCTTTGGAATGGTAGTGTAGATCTTAAAAAAAAAAAAAGGTGCAAATCTCTCAAATATCAAAAAGAGCAATCAAATAAATACACATCTAACCTTTGAGGTCTTATCTCCTTTGAAATATTCCAGAGCTTCGTAGAGATGACTGTAAGGTCTAGAACGCTTGCCCTTTCCAACATAGAAAACAGCGTTGATGAACGTCTGAAAGCATTCTTTAGGAATCATGGACTGGCTTCGATATGGTAGATTCTTCGTCACTCTATAAAGCAGCGGTAGGGAAAATTTTAGTAAACAATAAAAAGAAACAGACATTGTACAAATAAAGGCAACACAATGTGAGAGAAACTATATACCGTGGGTCAAGCAGTAGGTAGTTAAAGCTGGATTTAATGAAACCCTCACGCCATCTCTTATTCTGGTCTGGCTTATCAAACTGCTCACACAGAGCAAGCTCATCTGCTTGACAATTAGGAAGGATGAATCTGTGAAGCACATTTTCCAGTTCTGGGCTGTAACCTGCAGCTGAGAAAGAAATAATTGATCTTTAAACACAAAGAAGTGTGACATTTATATGCCATCATTGATCTTCTAATCATTTACTATAGAGGAGGTCAACTTGGGAGGCCAAAATCACCTTTCAAATAGTTGTCATCATCAAATACCACACAAAATACCAGGCCAGTTTGATGCTGATTTTCATGAAAAAACAGTTAAAGGATAACTATTGCCAAAATGCAACCTGGGCTGTTTTTTTTTTACTGTAAACGAGACAAACTTATATCTAAAAGCATAATTATGACAAACGAGCCGTTTTTGAGATTGACCGTGATTTAGTTTTGTGGTCAATGGCCGGTGAATGGGAGAACTAGGGGCATATCTTTGAGTGCATCAAAAATCTATATTTTTACAACACTAAGAAGGCTCGACACACCATGACACTTTGCTGGAAGTATCGCCTGGGTCTCTACACATGAACTCCAGCATTGAGAACATTGTTTGTGAACACAGAGTTTACTAAAAAGAAAGTTTTTGAACAACTCACTTTCACTGTTTGAATCTCCGTCTTGCCAGTCAAGAAGTGTCCATCTCCGAATGCGAGATTCTTATATATTAATGTTTCTTATATGAGGCTCTTTTTACAACTAGAAGGTTAATATTGTTTTTCACTTGCGACAAAACAACGAATTAGCCGTGCATTTATATGGAAATATGCTTTAGGAGCTATCCATCTTTACTCTCCTCAGTATTACGTCGCATTCGGAGATGGACACTTCTTGACTGGCAAGACGAAACTCAAACAGTGAAAGTGAGTTGTTCAAAACCTTTCTTTTTAGTAAACTCTGTGTTCACAAACAATGTTCTCAATGCTGGAGTTCATGTGTAGAGACCCAGACGATACTTCCAGCAAAGTTTCATGGTGTGTCGAGTCTTCTTAGTGTTGTAAAAATATAGATTTTGATGCGCTCAAAGTTATGCCCCTAGTTCTCCCATTCAACGGCTCGTTTGTCATAATTATGCTTTTAGATACAAGTTTGTCTCGTTTACAGTAAAAAAAAACAGCCCAGGTTGCATTTTGGCAACAGTTATCATTTAATGTTCACATTGTAAATTAGAATGGCACCATTTTATGAGACACAAATGACAATTATATTAACTACAAATGTGTAACTAGGCATGCGGTGGGCCTCCTCATGAAAGCTAATGTTGGGTTCATTGGCTTTATGTAATTCGCCATTGCTGTATGTTTTGATACACGTACCACTGGGGCTCACTGCGACTGCTTTCTGGCTGTGTGGCGTATTATGAAGGCATCTCTTCAACTTCTGTACGTACAGTGGGCGGGTTTGACTGTTTATGGGTCCTGGATCTTCTCCCATTTCAATTAACTTGTTTCTGAGTTCCCGGTCAGTTAGGCCACTTACTCCAACATCCCTCTCCTGTTTGGGACGGTAGCTTTCTGTGCTACGGTCTGGACTTGAAGACCCAAGCTGAGGGGAGCGCCAATCATAAAGAAGTGTCTCTTCCGAGTTACTGGTGCTCATGCTAGAGCTGAAGGAGGTATTGGCCGTTGGGGGAACATGGGTCTCAATGAGCTCATGGCCCTCTTCAGTGTCAGTATAAAGGTATTCCACAGGTTCATCCTCTGTATCAGTAGTTCTGGGCTGTCCACCAGCTGTGCAAGAAAGGTTTGCCAGCGCCTGTCGAGACAAGCGGCCTGACAGTCGGCTCATGCTATACCGAGGAGTACATCCGGAGCGGCCTGGATTGGCACCTGGATTCTTGTGTGCTTTTGGGGATTCAAACGTCAAACTGGAGGCGGATTCTGAGGCATCTACCTTGAATGCCAAAGACATATTACTGGACTCTTTGTCTCCTACAGGAGTAGAGATGATCCGTGGCGCTCCTGTTGCGGTTCTCTGAGCTTCTTGCATATTGGTCGAACGTTCAGGAGAGGTTACCTCATTACCAGCCTCACTGACACTCGTTTCCAGTGGTGATTCAACAATCCTTTCAGAAATTAACACCGTGTCAGCCATGCTGTCAGATAAGATTAGTGTGTCAGCTTGGCTTTGACCATCTGAGCTTATAGATAACTTGAGAGAGCTCAACTGTGAGTCAACATCCTCCATTTTGTCTTCTTTATCAAGACTGTGTTTCGACATACCGTAAGGTGACTTAACTGTGTTGCGGCGCAAACGGGTAGCGGTGGGTAGCGTCTCTTCAAAGAGGCAAGAGCTGGTTTGAAAAGAAGCCAATTTTTGGCTCATTCTCTCCGAATGACGACTCAATCTGGACCTTGTTCTCCCAGTGACAAAAGGACTTGGAATACCATCACTTTCAGTTCTGGTCACCGTACCAGCATCTCGGCCAGTTGCTGATAAACTAGATGGTTCAATATGACTCCTGACTGCTTCTTTCAGCTGTCTGTTTCCATCATCACCAAAAGTAGGGCTTTGTTTTCTAACACTGAAGCCACACTGCTCTACGGTCGAATCTGATTTGTGGGCACAGGGTTTGGTCGAAGGTGGACTTCCTCTGTTTCCAGTGCTGGGACTCTGGTACGGCTCACTGCCACAGCTGTTGTACTCGCTGGATCCACTACTGATGTGGGGCTGAATGATGCTCTTAAATTCATCATCATCTTCATCATCATCATTAAGCTGTACAGGCCCCACAACGGTCTTATCAAATTCATCTTCCATTGTGTCCACTTCTTTGGAAAAAATGAACACATCGTCAGGAGACGTGACATCGATTCCCTGATTCTGTAACACAGTTGCCATGCGTTTAGTATCTAGGAAATCAGAGTATTGAGAAAGATCCAATGTAAGATCACTAGACCGATCGAGAAAGAACTGCTGATGATCATCTGGGCTGAGAGCAGGTAAATAATCGATACTTCCTCTGAAGCTGACACTCTTCCGGTTTTCCCGTTGAGACAAAACAGGGATATTCTGAGTCTGCATAACATCACAGTCACTATCTGCAGCTTGATGCTGATTTGTGGACACTACCCCTGGATTGTTCTTATTGTTCACAGCAGGCAGACAAGTACTGGACAGCATCGGTAACTCCTTACACATTTCATCGGTACTGCAAACAGGAGAATCATGCGACTCCAGATCCGATATATCTGAGAGCCAGAAGGCCTGACTTTCTCTGTTCAAAGGTTTTCCACTGACTCTACAAGTGCTGGAATAAGAGGACAGACGTGTGCTGCTCAACGGTTCTGCTCCGGGGGGAATAAGCATTGATGCTTCTGGACTGAACGAGCTGTCACTCATGGACTGTCCAGAAAGCATTGCTAGGGAAAAAGAAGTTAAAAGATTAGTTCTTCTTCCACAAATGATAGATAAAATGCTGTATTATCTCTGACTTTGACGGCAAACTTCTGTTGTAGAAGCTTGATAATTAACCCGAATAATAACAGCAAATATTCTTACAGTACTGGAATTTGGGTGCGTCTTGTTCCTCTTTGGATGTATGGGATTCATACTCTTGAAGAAGACTAGCACATTTACTGTTCTCCTCCTGCTCTGCCAGATCAGATGGTTTATTCCCATCCTAGAAATTAAGCAGTTAACACTTTAATTTTCTAAGGTTCCCAACTTGATATAAAACACAGACATAAATATAGATGATTACAGCAGATCTACATCTATACAGGTCAGTACTGGAGATGGTAATGCACTGAATAATTTACTTGATCTGTGAGGTTTGGGTTTCCTCCATTCCTTAGGAGTAATCTGAGATTCTGAAAGCACCCCCAAGATGCAGCAATATGTAAAGGAGTCAGATCTTCAGTAGTCCTAAAACAAACCAACCAAACAAACAATAAACCATCACACCAAAAGGTAGCATTACAAGCAAGATCATATTATGGTAAAAATATTAAAACCTTTGTAGACATTACTTTGAGAAACAACGCTGATATTATCCAATACCCCCAGCAACACAGAAAATACAATACACCATTCTTAAAAGACATGGTGGTTCCTATTACTGTATAGTTGGCCAATTGAAACACTTTTTTTAATGAAATGTATATGCTTCTATATAGGGTAAAACAAGCATAAAACACAAACTTGCAAAACATAAAATGGAAATGGCTGAAAAACCTTTTACAACATCAGAGAAAGAAAGAAAAAATGTACACAAAATACTGCTGTAATATTGCTATAAGACATTTTTCACAATGCAGTATGGCTCAAACTATGTTTTACAGTTGCTAACAGCGTATTTCCATGCTAACTGTCAGGAGGTGTTGTTACTGTAGCTCATGCAGTTTAACAATAACTTACTATAGAGTGGCACTATGGGATTTTGTGAGCTTCATTCAGGTTTTAAATCCAGTTGACCAGAGGAGCATGAGAACGACTGAAGGCAAGTTCCAGATTTCACTATGTTTCTCCATAGGACACATAACATTTGTTTAGTAAAGAAATGAAAAACATCAGAATGTAAGTGTAACATGGCTGCATTCTCATTTATTTTGCCAGTTTTCATTTCTTGTCAGCCTACTAAACTGTAATCTCAGACACGGAACACATCCTGGATGGACCACCTAGAGGTTCAGTAACACCCTAAAACCGAGTTACACTACAGATCATATAAAGGTTTTCCAAGACGGGTTCCAATCGGCATAGGCCTCACAAGGGTCAATCAACGAGGTTTTGCACTCGTTCTGTGTGTCAGGTGCAGAAACAAGCTTCAAAAAACAGATGCATGAGTGCTGCCAGCATTGCTTTAGCGGTTGCAGAAGTAGAAGGTCAGCTTGTCAGTGCTCAGACCATACGCCAAACACTGCAACAAGTCGGTTTGCATAGGCGTCGTCCCAGAATTAAGCCTCACCAGAAAGCCCACAAACAGTTTGCTGAAGACAACCTGTCCAAGAGCATGAATTACTGGAGCCATGTCCTGTGGTCTGATGAGACTATAAGATAAACTTGTTTGGCTCAGATGGTGTCCAGCATGTGTGGCGATGCCCTGGTGAGGAGTACCAAAAAATTGTGTTGTCTACAGTCCAGCATGGCGGTGGTCATCATGGTCTGGGGCTGCATGAGTGCTGCTGGTTCTGGGGAGCTGCAGTTCATTGAGGGAAACATGGATTCCATTATGTACTGTACATTCTGAAGCAGAACATGATGCCTTCCCTCCAGAAACTAGGCCGAACAGCAGTTTTCCAACATGATAACGATCCAAAACACACCACCAATTTTTTTATAAAATAATTGTATTTTTAATACTTACATTTTATGTTAAAATATAACACTATTATTTTATTATTTTGTTTATTATTTAAAAAAAATACTAAATAAAGTGCAGTAAGTATTATTATCACTATCATTAATTTATTATTTTTTTATAAAAATTATTAAAAAAAAAAAAAAAACATTTATTAGCTTCCACATTTAAAATCTTTAAAATCCCAGTAATTTTCATCAGTAAGGCACATTATCTCTAGCATTCTGCCAGCATGAAATCGGACAGAGATGAAATAGTGCGGTAAGAACACATTTATTTAAATGAATTATAGCATTTATTTCAATAAATTATTGATCGAGAGAGAGAGAGAGAGAGAGAGAGAGAGAGAGAGAGAGAGAGAGAAAGAGAGAGATGACAGTTGTGTGTGTTACCTGAATGCTGTGCGTCTTTCTCTACAAACAACTAATTAATTCAAAAACCGTTGCTGAGGAATATAATGTAGCGATCTAGTATCTAGGCTACTTTATTAACAGGAATCGCCTGTTAATTAATCGCCTTGACAACAAGTGTATGTATGTTCGCAGCGCAATGCGATCTCTCTCTCTCTCTCTCTCTCTCTCAGTGTGCATCAATTAAAGCAGCACATTAATATGGACGATCATTAAACTGACTTGGAATTACCTGTGCATTAAACGGTTTTACTGTATACCTGCCAGCCAAGCAGAATCCATGAAATACGAACAGTCTGACCTGCCCACAAACACCTCCACTAGTTAGTGTGTTTACATCATGTCCAGAAGACTCTGTGTTAGGTGAAAGCAAGTTTGTTTTCATTGCCGAAAGATGATGATGTGAAGAATCAGTGGTGAAAATACATTTTCTCACAATACCACGGCAATACAGTTCGAACCTTTGGATTCTAATCCTCTTTACCTGGACTAACAAGCGTCTTCAAACCG
Organism: Garra rufa; assembly: GCF_049309525.1. NCBI lineage: Eukaryota > Metazoa > Chordata > Actinopteri > Cypriniformes > Cyprinidae > Garra > Garra rufa. The sequence continues at coordinate 48,077,049 of NC_133367.1, read as the reverse complement.
CAACCTGTAAGTACGATTGATACGTTAAGTGTACATTCTCAGTTGACTGCTCAAAAAATAAAATAAAAATTTAGCCAAAATGTGATGCAGCTTCAGGTTTCCAGATTAAGCACAGTAATCATGTCTTGCTAAAATAGTTTTGATTAGGGGTGGGACGATACAGGTAACTCACGATTCAATTCTGTGGCGACATGTGGCCCACGATAATGATAATATCACGATTCGCGATATCTACGATATTCAATATATTGGAAGAAATTTCATCAACGATATATCACGATATATGTGACTGAAAAAGAACAAAAAAATACCCATAAAAAGGAAATCTTATGCATTTATTAATGCCAACATTTCCAACATTGTGCAAAGAAATATGCATTTGCATAATAACTCACTGCCTCCTGGTCTTAAAGTAAACACTGTACAGCTAGACAGATAAAAGTGCATTCACATTAAAAAACAAACAAGGTAACACTTTACAATAAGGTTCTTTAGTTAACATTAGTTAACCACATTAGTTAACATGAACTTATAATGAACTGCACTTATACAGCATTTATTAATCTTTGTTAATGTTAATTTCAATATTTACTAATACATTATTAAAATCTTGTTAACGTTAGTTAATGCAATGTGAACTAACATGAACTAACAATGAACAACTGTATTTTCGTTAACTAACGTAAATGAACATTAGTAAATACAGTAACAAATGTATTGCTCATGGTTAGTTCATGTTAGTTAGTACATTAACTAATGAACCTTATTGTAAAGTGTTACCAAAAACAACATGAACATTAACTAACATGTGTAAACCATGATACTGAAATGCCAGTAGTAAGTTACTGTAAAGTGCTTTATGTTAACCTGGACAGTGGTCTCATCAAGGCATATTCTTCTTGAGGAACACTAACGTTAACTGATCAGCATGCTCAACTAGCGGGTGGGTCTTTGATTTGTTTTTCATTATTTTCCGCCATTCTTCTCACTTCTCTTTTTTCTGCGCTTCTTCTCTGTTGTTGTTAGATAACTTGTGTTCTTCACTGGCCGCTGCTTCCGCCACTTTACCCCTGTTTACTCGAACAGCGCCCCCCGCAAACAGAATGGTAGATGTTGGGTAGTGACAGTGACACTGACAACGGGTAAATTAATCATTTTGTGTTGTAGTAAAATATCGATATTGGCCGTTAGTGTATTGATTATTTATTGCGACAGAGAGCACAACAATATATTGCAATATCGATTTTTTTTCCCACCCCTAGTTTTGATAGTTCACCGTGAACCCATTATTTCCTAAGAATGTGTTTGTTATGTAGGTTAAAGCGAGAGAGACGAGCGAGTTATTAGGCCGGTGCGCCTGCAAACCCTATTGTTTCATCAGTTAGTCACATAAGCACTCGGCTAACGTATCCACCATTATTGTTTTGTGTAGTGTTTACAGTTTAGCAGCTAAACTTTAGCTGTGGGCACATTGTTTTTATGGGCATGATGTTTTTTAATGTCATTATTTTAAGAACGAATTATATTATTGTTTTATGTAAAGGTGCATGCTAGGATTGCCAGGTTCTCACAACAGAACCCGCTCAATTGCTACTCAAAACTAGCCCAATCATGTTTTGAGGGGGGTCTCCCATTAAAAATTGCATTCCAGGATGTAAAAGGCTTTTTGTCCCCTGGTGAATTCACATTCCAGGGGCTAAATATGACATTATTGGGGTCGCTTTAACCCGCAACAGCAAAAAACAACGCAGAGTAGGCGACACAGATGGTAGCGCTCGCTAATAGGGGTGGCACGGTTCACAAAACCCACGGTTCGGTTCGTATCACGGTTTTAGGTCACGGTTTCTCGGTTCTGTACGGTTCTTTTTTATTTTTATTTTTTTTATCTTTAACACTCCAGAAATTTACTTTGGCATATGATATGTAGCTTGATTATCCACAATTTAGGATACATTATTAAAAAAAATGTTATATCATGTAAACATGCTCAAACTGAATTGGACTTGACTTTAAGCACATTATTGGGACCATCTCTGAGGAAAACCTAGATTTTGATACAGCAAGAGAAAATACATTGATGACATGCTTTTCATTTATTTGGCAATAAAAGGAGACTGTTTACTGCTATCTCTACAGGAATTGATGTGCCTTTTTAGCACACAAAGATTGAACTGAAGAATTAACTTGCATTTATCAAACTGCCAACTTCAGTGTAGCTCTTACAAAAAAATGATCTTTTAAAAGAAAAAGAGAGGAAATCCTTAAGCTCTGTCTTTTAAACAAGTGATTGTTTGTTTCATGTCACATGACCTGCGGTGCGCTTGCGGCATTCTGAAAAGTTGAGATGTTTCAAAGTTCCTTTAAGGGTATTCTATAGTCTTTGGATGGTTTTATCTCGATGCGTCGCAGACGCGCCTGGAAAAAAAAAAAAAAAAAGAGCGTGGCGCACCGCGTCGCTTCCATTATGAGCACACATACTGCGCGTCTACATCTGAAATGACGAACTTGAGCGCGCAAAAGATGCTACATGTGAACGGCCCTTTATACGACGCTGGCGCATCCTCCAACTCAGGGCAGCCTTCCTTATCTCTCCCACTTGCCATTTCTACACGTGACGTAACCTGCAGCACTCAACTTTTACTGTCTGTATGTCCACACACACCTCTTATTTCCCGCAAAAAGGACACTCACTACGTGCACGAGGCTACATTGCGCATGCGTTGAACCGTGTGACGCACACACGCTCTAGGGGTCGACCGATATGTGTTTTTCAGGGCCGATGCCGATACCGATTATTACAGATCAAATGCACCGATAAACGATATTTTGAACCGATATGTGTCTAGTGTAAAAATGTAAATTTGTCTAATTAATAATAACAAGAGCTCTGACAAGAACTTTCTTTGAATGCTTTCAAACATATCTTTAATTCTGAGAACTGTTAATAATAACAATATTAAATAAACATTAATATTAATAATAACAATAATGACGTAAAAAAGTGCAGGGAGCAGGGAGCTAAACAGCTTGGGGAAATATAACTATTTGGCTTCAAATTATTTACATGTTAGAAATGTTCATGTAATAGCATAAGCTATAATAATTTCTCATTAATTATTTTCTGATGGCTAAATCCAATGAGGTGACTATCCAATTCATCATCTAATGCACATCAATTGATTATCTTAAAAATGCACAATGTGTTATATAAGTGTTAATAATTTAATTCTTCATTTTAGAAGATGTTAAGAAGACCTTTTCATGAAACTATAACATTAATAGCCTATTATAGGCACACTCAGTTCCATAGCCTAAATGTCTCTTTTTTTTGTTATCCTAACCTAGGCCTGTGACACTACACATTTCCATTAGTTTTAATTTACAGTACAGTGCAAATGGAGGCATAAAAACATTCATTTATCTTTTAATCAAATAAGTTATTTTTTTTACAAATGAGTTTACCAATAAAAAAAACATGGAAAACATCCGATCAGAATGCGTCCCCGACTGCCTCTTCTATTCTATGCGCCTTATAATGCAGTGCGCCTTATATATGAAAATAGTTTTAACCTTTTCACACGAGTTTAAAATATTCTATCTAACCCCAAAGAGTGACCCACTGTTTCCATGGTGACGCGTCATGTGACACCGCAGCCACAATAGCACTGTAAAGACACATGGATCGCTTTTATTTCGTTTTTCCTTTTTTATTATTAATATTCACAAGCATGCTCACTATATTATGAAATATCTGATATTCCGATTTCGAAATATGTGCAAGTAAATGTATTTAAAAGTCCAAACACTTTTATAATGACCGCATTAGTTAATCTGTACCGGGTGATGGGCGCCGCCATGTTTGTTCGCGCTGAATCCGAGCTGCGGGATTTACAACACGCAAATTCATCCTCTCCTCGCGAAAGACATTGAAGTAAGTCTCTGGTGAGCTGGGAGAAGAGGAGTGTGCACTTTATAGTTACCTACACAATCTGTATATGATATCAATAAAATATGTTGTCAGATTATATTTGTAGGATCATTATTGCTGCTTCCATAGACATCAGAGTGTATTTATACAAACTATAAATGTATGGTTTTGCTAGTACTTGTGTACTTAAATGTCTGAAGCCTAAAATAAGCATTATATGGTTGAAAACACTGAATAGGCCTATGTCTCACTTCCTGCTTCCGGAACGCGGAGTAGGGTAATAGAACTTCCGGTCATTGCTAGTAACGCTACTGCAACGATAAAAACAATGGCAGCAGTTGTTCTTGAAGCGTACCAGGTTGCTTTACGACGAAACACTACGCAAGTCTTGGGTGAGATTAATAAAGAGAGATGAGGGGCCTTCTTTTAATATTCTCCGGGGTAGCACTTTCGTTTGCAGTTTGCATTTCAACAAGGAGAGCATCTACGTCTCGCAAAGTGGTCGGAAGAAACTTAAAATACTACACCCCATCTATGTATTCCCACCAATGATTGTAAATAAAACAAAATTCGATTAATTAAAAAGGATGTTTTATCTGACACATGTATTACTCTTATCTCTGCTATATAAATACACTTGACTTTGACATTCAATAATATCACGTTAAGCGTTTTCTCCCTCATAGAAGCCCATAATAAGGAAACAACTTAACGTGGTTTAACGTACCTCAACAGCGATCAGGAAAGACCGAACTTCTGTTCAATTTTACTTATAATAAATACTTGCTGCTGTCAAAAGAACGAGCTCTTATTCAGCATATAAAGTGATCGCCCCCCCATAGAAGTCCATTATAACAAACCATGTTATGCTTTTTCCTTAATGGAGTTATATAGGGATAAAACGATTAACGTGATATTATTCACTTTATATGCTGAATGATATTTCATTCGTTTGACAGCAGCAAGTATTTATTATAACTGAAATTTAACAGAAGTTTGTTTTCCCTAGTCGTTGAGATACGTTAAACCACGTTACGCTGTTTCCGTATAACGGGCTTCTATGAGGGAGAAAACGCTTAACGTGATATTATTCACTTTACCTGTCGAATAAGGACTCGTTCTTTAGATAGTAGTTACTGTTTGTTCCAAGTAAGGTTTGACAGAAATGTGGGGTTTCCTGGTAGTTTTTTACGTACATTAAGCCACGTTAGGCGTTTTAGAACGTCCCTAAAAAGCTAACCGGAACTGCCGTCACCCCACTCAGAGACGTTCAATTGTTGCGTGACATAGGCCTATAGTTGTGATAATATGACAAGCACTCCGATCTGGCTCAGCGCCAGCCAACGCACCAAAACAGATTTGAATTCAGCAGCTGATGACGTGATGCGGCAAACGTTCGAACACACCGGTGTGATCGTACGCATCAGGGACCAGCCAAGACAAATCACACCGGTGTGATCGAACGTGCTAAAGGGTTAAAATAGGCCATTCATTGAAGATGCGTCTTATAATCCGGTGCGCTTTATAGTGCGGACAATACGGTATATGACTGGACTGCGCGATTCCGTCCGTGTTTTCCGCATCTGGGAAATCAAGATAACATTGAGGTTTTTTTGCAACTTCACCGTAAAGGATTGTGAATTACTGAAACACAATCAACGTCTGCTGCTGAACTACCTTTGAGAGACAACTGATTACTGTCGCTCGCTGCTCGCAAGCCCAGCAAGCGTTCTGTCTGTGTCTTCCGTGCCTTCAGCCTTCGAGTTGATTGGTCGGACTCGCGACTCCCAACAAATCAGATGCGCGGTGGGCGGAGACTGCTCTAGGGCACAGAGTGGTGAGCTTTGACAGGCTGCGTCGGAGCCAAAGAGCGCATTTCAAAATTAAATTATTTTTATCGGCAAATCGCTTTTGAAAATAACCGATTCCGATAATCGTAAAAATGCTTAATATCGGCGCCGATAATCGGTCGACCCCTAACACGCTCCAAACCGAGACAAGCGAACCGAACGGTTGGGTTGTTTTTTCATGTACCGTGCCACCCCTACTCACTAACTTGCTCAAGCACTCCTCTCTGTACCAATCACAACAGGCTTGGACAGCTGACCAATCAATTACTTCAATTACTGTCATTTCTGATCATACAGATAAAAGCAGTACATCAATCTAATCTGTAAATGGTCTACTTTTATTTGTATATACTCAAAACAAAAAAATTGTGATTTTGCAAAATAAAGAAAACAAACAGGGTGTGCTGTCTGCCGCGTTGATCTCTGTCATCATCTTCATTCAGAAACGCGTCATTCAAATAGACTATAACTCAGCCAATACACAACACAGAGACATGAGCCGTATGTCTAGAGAAAGCTTGATATGTATACTTTTAAACGAAAGAAGTTTTATCGAAAACAAATATTCTGTGATAAAGTAATCCATATGAAACCAACGCGATGTCCAGTCTATACGAACAGAGCTAATTATATTTAATTCAATCACGCCCACAAGCTACGTTTGCGTTCATGCGACGCGTACATTTCACTAAACTGAAACTAATCTGAACAATCTGTGCTTCAGCGCTGATAGTGAGGAGCTGGCTCTGCCTGATCGGCGCTTCATTCCACTTTGCAAGTATTTTTCGTCGTGAAGAGTCGCAGGGTAACGTTCATCATCACTACAACACTGCCTTTATGGTTCTGGCTTTTGTTCACACAGCGCTCGTTCCCGTAATTTTCCAGAATCAGTGCGCATTGTGAAAGGGGCTTTACTGAAGCAACAGTTATGTAGCTTACTGCATTTGGTGTTTGAAAAAGAAAAAACATTAATGATCGTTCTGAAATATCCTGTTGAGTATCAGCAGGCTAGGCTCTCTCTATGGCTCTGGGTTCGGCTACAGCATACATGACGTAGTTAACTGTGATTGGCCTGGCTGTGCGTCACTCAGAAAACAACAGGCCAATCAGAAGAGAGGCTCATGAATATTAATTAGATGGGCCAAAATCAACAAAATTTACAGCTCCTTTATAAAAAGGAGCTGTAAAAATACATTGAGATGGATTTTAGCGCTTATACCGCAAATATATATTCTTAAGGACATCAACAACTAAAATAAACCTCCAGAAATGAGTACAATATGGGACCTTTAACGTTTACCTTGATCAGAAGAAAAACGCAATGAGACGCAAATCCAGCAGGAGGAGACATTTACATGAGTAAGTCATTATGAAGTATGTGTCATTTCATTGCATCTAAATGTCTCACGATGCCAAAATGTTTTTAATGTTCTAGAAAACAATGCTATATAAAAGTAATAATCTTTACGCTGAAACATTGAATGAAATAATCAAAGAATATTTAGACAACATGTATTGTATAACACATACTAAGCATGCTTGTATTTATGACTCTAAAATCATATTTCTTTATATTTTAATTTATCATATAACAATGATTAGTCGATGACTACAAAATCATAATACATATTATATATATTTTTTTTCCCTTTTTTTTGTATAGGCTTCATATATAAAGAGTTTGATACTCTTGATATTAACATGCTCACAGATGTTTTTTTGTTTTTTTTTAGTGATCTGAAACCTGTTCAGCAGATGAATCCCGCTAATGCTGCAAACTGTTTTCCTCTGAGACCAACTTCAGATGTTCAACTACACTGATATTCTAGTGTAAAACAAAGTCCTTGACTAGTGATGAATTTTGTAATGACTTAAATATCAATATTTACTTGTTGAACGGAATTCAGAAACAGTTTTCAGAAATGCCACAAAGTGTGGTTAGATCAGGGAGCTCAATAATGTGTCTTTGACCTTCATTATGTATGTTTTGATTATACTGTGTTGTAAACAAAAATACAAATAATCTAAAACTCCATTCTTTGAATTTTCTCACATTGTTCCTTACCTAATGGTCACATTCACTCATTGATGGGGGAGCCATTAAGGAGGGCTCTTTGTCTCTCAGGTGGGAATTGCTAAATATTCATGGGTCATTGCCACTCCTTCGAATATTCCCTTTCGATCACAAAACGTTTTAGAAAATTTACATCAATATATTGTTTTCTCCGAAGGAGTGAACGAGATGATTTTCACATCATTTGGTTGAAAAAATTCTAGCCTACCACATCCCATTCTCAAAAGTCTTGTGAACAAATGTTCTCTATGTGTTTCATGGCCTAATTTCAGTGACTTCATTACATTATTTTTAAACTAACCACGCATAAACGTTTTCTCATAAACACAAACATGTACATTCATGTTGCTTACATATTATTGTAGCCCAATTTGTGCTGATTACAATGTAATCAGATTTTAGCCATTAACATGTTTTTGAAATTCTGAAAAAAAAAATCACAAATGTCAGGGCATGTCAAAACTACAGGACCCCAAAACACCCTCAGACCCCAGAGGGTTAAGGTGTAACAGAACAGTTACTTTTAGAATAACTATTTGTAAAAATAAACCCACAAAACAAGATGAATTTAACATACGATTTTTTTTTATTAAAACATTGTAAAACCAGCCTTTTTCCTGCACCAAAAGGTCTTTACATTCAATGTTTTCAATACATTAAAACAATATGTTCTTACAACAATTAAACCATCATAATGTTTACATTTACATTTAGACATTAAGCAGACGCTTTTATCCAAAGCGACTTACAGAAGAGGACAATGACAGCTATCAAAATCAACAAAAGAGCAATAACATGCAAGTACTTTGACTTTGACAACTTTGACTTTATCAAGGTTTTTTTAATTATATAATAAAGAAAAAGAGGTGTGACATGTGTTCTTTTTGGCTAATTAAAAATTAATCTTACAGCTGCATTTTTAATTAATTGTAAAGGTTTGATAGAACTGGCTGGAAGACCGGCCAAAAGAGCACTGCAATAGTCCAGCCTGGACAGAACAAGAGCTCGAACAAGGAGTTGTGAAGCATGTTCCGAAAGAAAGGGCCTGATCTTCCTGATGTTGAATAAAGCAAATCTGCAGGACCGGGCAGTTTTAGCAATGTGGTCTGAGAAAATCATGATCATCAATTACAACTCCAAGATTTCTGGCTGTTTTTGAAGGAGGTATGGTTGATGTGCCTAACTGGATGGTGAAACTGTGATGAAACGATGGGTTTGATGGAACCACAAGCAGTCTGTCTTGGCAAGGTTGAGTTGAAGATGATGGTCCATCAACCAGCAAGGAATGCTGACATCTGAGCAGCTATCATTGGATCATCAGGATGGAATGAGAGATAGAGCGGAGTGTCATCAGCACAGCAGTGATATGAAAAGCCATGTTTCTGAATGACAGAAGCTAGTGATGCCATGTAGACAGAGAAGAGAAGTGGTCCAAGAACTGAGCCCTGAGGCACCTCAGTAGTTAGATGTTGAGACTTGGACACTTCAACTCTCCAAGATACCCTGAAGGACCTGCCTTTGAGGTAAGACTCAAACCACTGGAGAGCATTTCCTGAGAAGCCCTTTGCCAATAGGGTTGACAGGAGGATCTGGTGGTTAACCACATCAAAAGCAGCGGACAGATGGGTTTTTTAAGTAGTGGGGTTATACGACCCTTTTTAAATGCAGAGAGAAAAACACCAGTGTGAAGGGATGTGTTAATAATGTGAGTGAGTGCAGGTACAACTGCAGGAGAAATGGCTTGAAGGAGATGAGATGGAGTAGGATCCAGTGGACAAGTAGTAGGATGATTAGAAAGGAAGAGTTTGGAGACTTCTGCCTCAGAGAGTGAAGAGAAGGATGTGAATGAGTGTTGTTTGCTGGTAAGATGTGCTTGACAGATTGTGGTGTGGAGAATTGAACACTAATGGTTTAGATTTTATCAATTAAGAACTTGGCAAAGTCGTCAGCTGTTAGAGTTGATGAAGGAGGGGGAGGACAAAGGAGGGAGGAAAATGTTTAAAGAGCATGCGAGAATTAGACAAATTGTTAATTTTGTTATGATAGTATCTCCTTTTAGCAGTGGAGATATCAGCAGAGAAGAGAGGAGTGACCTGTACACGTTGAGGTCAGTAGGATTTTTTTATTTGCGCCATACCCTTTTAGCAGCCCTGAGCTTAGAACAATGTTCACAGAGAACATCAGAGAGCCAAGGGGCAGAAGGGGTGGTATGGGCTGGCCTGGTCTAAACAAGATGTAGGAGTGGAGCAGAAAGCATCAGTAGCACTTGTGACGGGAGTCCCGAGGATCAATCAGCGTCGCCCTGGCAACACACAAGCAACACCTATAATCAGACGGTTTGAGACATACAAGCGAGTTCTATCTCCGATGAGGCGTGAGACTTACCTGATCTTTGTGTCGCTCTTCCCGCAGACTCGCCGTGACCGCCTGGTCCCCCACTTCCGGGTTCCGCTCACCGGGGTTAAAGCACGTCCTTTGCACCAACCCCTTTGCTGGCCACCGTCACTGGGAAGCACCATCAAGGAAGGAATCACCCTGCACCGAAAGCCGACGACATCACCTCCTCACTCACCCGTATTGTTCACTTTATTAAGCCTGTTAATAAAACTCACCCTCCGGGGCTCACTCAACTCTTGCTCTGTCGTTGTTATTCCCCCGCCCGGCCACAAGGTGGTGGAGAATGCGGGCAAGTTTCCGGGCCTGAGAACACCGACGAGCAAGAGTTTGTTTACATCGCCATCTTGCCCCGCTGCTCACTTCTGGTTGTTTTTTTTCAGGCGCGCTCCTCCCCGTCGGCATGGAAGATCTGGTGAAACAACTCACTGAGGTTAGCGTCCGTCAGCAGCAATGTTTTGAGCTACTTACTGAACAGCATGGCCAAATTCAAGGATATTTGGCCAAACTACGTTTACCGGCTGCTCAAAACGTCCCCCTTCCGGACCCACGAGTCACCGCAGCTCGGCTACTACCCAAGCTAACCGCAGATGATGACATTGAGGTAGAGCTGTAGTCAAGACCACCTTTGTCGAGTCCAAGACAAGTCCAAGACCAGGACTAGTCGAGTCCAAGTCAAGACCGAGTCCAAAGAGGTTCGAGTCCAAGACAAGACCGAGTCCAAAAAATTTCGAGTCCGAGTCAAGACCGAGTCCAGGACAGGAAAAAAAGCCGTATGCATGACATCATCAAGACAATCATTTTGGGTTATTATTTGTTGATCTAAAAGCAAAAACAGTGTCACAACTAGACTTGTAGTCAAGACCGCCTAAACCGAGACCAAGACACTACCAAGACCAGAAGGAATCGAGACCAAGACAAGACCAAGACCAAGACCAAGACAGACCATGTCAAGACCAAGACCAAGTCGAGACCAAGACCGATACCAAGTCGAGACCGGAGAAAAAAAAAACAGACTAGTGTTGAAGCCGAGGTTAATTTAGTTTAGCTTTTTAAAATTTGTTTTATTTTGGTATAGTTTTCAAATTTTCAGTAAAATTTAGTTTAGTTTTTATTAGTTTCATTAACATTTTTTTTAGTTTTAGTTTAGTTTCTATTTTGTGAACACATTTCTATTTAGTTTTTATATAGTTTAGTTTAGTTTTAGTTTTTTTTAGATTAAATAGAGATCACAATTTCCTCGCAATTCTAAACTAAGCAAAATAATGTGAGACAAAATATTAATTGCTTCAGTCTATTTAAAAGTGTTTAATTCATTTTAATGAATTCTTAATAATTTAATACATAATATTTATATTTAAAATAGAATATGTTTAACACACCGATTTTTTTATATTACATTTATGAAAAAGTGGTTTGAATGAATAAATGACATGCTCACAAAAACATCACTGGATGAATCTGCATTTTTGAATCAATCTCTATTCGTTGACAAATACATTTTTTAACAGTTGTTTCCATCTAGTGGCGAAACAATGCAATCGACACAAACATTATTTGAAGCGCCAATTACTTTCAAAAGATGACGTGCTCTGTTTTAATTTCTACAGACTATATTTCTATAGACATCACATCAGTGTTTATATCCAAACTATGACCTTTAATCATAATATTGCTGTGATAATATGAATGACTGGGTAACAACACCCATGATTTTTAAGTATAGACATTCCCCTTGATATCATATAATCTATTAATCTAAAGAAAACAGAATGATGACATATGGTGATACCTCATAATAGCAGTGTTAGAACTGATATACAAACACCAACCCACTACTATTACCAATGCTCGGTACTAGTACTGAGCATTTAAGCAACTAAATTACAATATAGCTTCACTGCAGATGTACAGTAGTGTAGAAAAGAAGTGACCAGTAGGGGAGAGCGGGGCACAACCTAACACTTTTTGAATTTCGCGGTTTATGTAAATCCACTTGGGGTTCAGAGTACAATTTTTATCCACATTATTTTCACATTTGTCTAGTACAAATATATCGCTTTGTTTCATATTTACAGTGTATACGTTTTTCGTTATTTACCTCAAAAGAAAGGAAGTGAAACGTGACAACATGCCCCGTAGGTGGTACATTGTAACATCTGAGGGGCACGTTGTAACACGACCATATGACAGCTTAAAATGTTATCTGATCAAATGAAAAAAATATACACAACAAACTAAAATACATGTGTTAACTTTTTCAAATGAAGTAATGACGTTTTTTTAAAAAATAAAAATGGTCTAATTTTGGAGTTTGACAATGAACATATCGCGACGATGCTTTGAACGGTCCTGATCGCAACACACAGCGGTACAGTAGTTCAAAACAACGTGGACAAATAAATGAAACACATATAGACATTTCAGAAAAACATTCCCGTCCCTCCACACACAGCTCTCATAGAACACGACACACATAAACCAGCCAAAATGCTTTACATGTCTTGAAATAATAACATCTGAACATTAAACATTGATTGTCAGCCTTTATTCACCTGTTGTGGTTTCTTATCAAAATCCTTAGAAGTCAATAGTGTAAATTGCACCGCTTATGTCATGTTAGAGTGTGTGTGAATCAATGAAAATTAACGTTAGCAGGGCACGCAGATGCAGAGCGTGCCGTGCAAATATAATCTAGTGTGTGATTGGTTATTACTTTTTAGTTTTGTTTTTTTGTTTTTGTGATTGGTTATTGGTAGTGATGGGTCGTTCGGGCAGATGACGTAACGAAAAATAATATTTTAATTAAATTCGGGCGGGTGAAATTAAAAAATTAAAATTATAAACAGTTTAAAATGTGTGCTTACTGGGAACATAATAAAGACACCTGGACTCGGTTGAGACCAAAAGCCATATTTGGCAAGACCAGTGGCCGAGACCGAGACAAGTCCGAGTCTGAATACCAGCGAGTCCGAGACAAGTCCGAGACCATAAAAAAACGGTCTCGAGACCGGACTCGAGTCCAAGACCGGACTCGAGTACTACAGCCCTGCATTGAGGCATACCTTAAGATGTCTGAATCGCTCGCTCGCACGCCCGGAAGGCACCGTTGTTGTCGGGTGAGGCCCAACGGGCGTATTTTTCTTTACCAGCTTCCTCTCAAAACAATTATAATGAGTTAAAAAAAGAAATATTGGGTCGGCTCGGGCTTTCCGCGACCGCTGCCGCCCAGCGCTTCCATGACTGGGAGTTTAAAACGCGGTTGAAAGTCCGCACCCAGGCCGCAGATCTGATGCGGTTAGCCGAGCACTGGCTGTTAGAAGATTCACCCTCCCCAGCTCAAGTCGCCGAACGGGTAGTGGTCGATCGGTTGCTGAGAGTGCTACCTCGCTTGATGAGGCAGGCCGCCGGCATGAGAGGGCCCAAATCCATCGCGGAGGTGATTGAAGCAGTGGAACTGGCAGACGCTACCTATCATCGGGAGGCTGGGGAGCGAGCGCAGCAGTTTCCCCGGAGGGTGAACCAGGAGCGACGGCCGCTGGGGGGCGAACCAGGAGCGACGGCCGCTGGGGGGCACCCCACGACCAGTACACAGGCCGTCCAGCCCCCGCGACGAGCCCATGCCCACGGACCCACCGTCTCCGCCCACCAAGGCTTGGATGGTAGGCTGTGTGGTCTATCAGAAAACCCCTCGAGGAGCCCCTACTACGTACGTGAGGGTCCAAGGACGCCGTTATCGGGCCTTGCTGGATTCAGGAAGTGCGGTTTCTCTCGTGCGGCCCGACACCTTGGAGCCCCGACCAGCCCCCAAAGCGACGATGCCGATTACCTGTGTCCATGGGGACACTCGTCAGGTATATACTAACCTTCTTACCTTTCATAAAGGTGGACAGACATGGACCCTGGAGGTCGGAGTTTTAAAGGACCGTCCCGTCCCTATATTACTGGGTCGTGACTGGCCGGGGCTGGACGCCGCCTTGGCCGCCACCGCACGGCCTGCCCGGTCCCGCCGCAAGCCGCACCGCCAGCCATCGCGGGGGCCTGGAAGCCGCTCCAGCCTGATGACATCCGACAGTGGGAGAGAGGGTGAGTCGGCCGGCCCAAACACTAACCTTATCCATGATGTGTTTCAGCAGGTCTCTGGAGGAGGGGATTTTGGAAAAGCCCAAAAAGAAGATGACAGACTTAAAAACTGCTGGCGCCAAGTGCTCATCCTGGAGGGTCTGGAGGGCCAGGAGGTCCTACCAGCTCCTCACCCTCTCCCACACTTCGTTGTACGAAACGGTCTGTTGTACTGCGTCGCGGAGCGACGGGGGGGAGGTTAAACATCTTCTGGTGGTTCCTAAAGGCAAAACGGAGATGGTCCTTGAGCTCGCACATGCTCACCCTATGGCTGGTCACCTGGGCGCCCAGAATACTGTACAGCGTATCCGCGACAGGTTCCACTGGCCGGGGCTGGAGGCAGAGGTAAAGAGGTTCTGCCAGGCCTGCCCCAGATGTCAACGTACGTCGCCCCGGAAGCCTCCCCCCAGCCCGCTGATTCCTTTACCTATCATCGGTGAAGTCTCAGACTTTGATAGTTATCCCATGCCCCGAGTGGATGAACTCCCGGAGCACCTGGGAAGGGCTCGGTACATTACAACACTCGACCTCACAAAAGGATATTGGCAAGTTCCCCTCTCCATCGACGCCAGGCCCAAGACAGCTTTCGCAACACCATCAGGCCACTGGCAATACCGGACCCTTCCCTTCGGCCTGCACGGCGCTCCAGCGACGTTCCAGCGCTTAATGGATGTGGTGCTCCGTCCTCATCAGTCTTACGCAGCTGCTTACCTGGACGACGTGGTGGTCCACTCGGAGGCATGGGACGACCACCTGGACCAACTCAGAAGGGTGCTGTCCGAGCTTCGTCGGGCTGGACTGACTGCCAACCCCCACAAGTGCCATCTCGCCTTAAATGAAGCCAAGTACCTGGGTTTTACTATAGGGAGAGGACTTGTCAAGCCCCAGGAAAACAAAGTCAAAGCGATCCTGGAAGCCCCAAAGCCGCACAACAAGACCCAGGTACGTGCTTTTCTGGGGTTGGCAGGCTATTACCGTTGTTTTATCCCCAGCTTCTCCTCTATAGCGGCCCCCCTGACAGACCTGACCAGGAAGGGGCAACCAGAACGAGTTTGCTGGACCGAGGAAGCGGAACAGGCCTTCTAACTTATCAAACAGGCCTTAACAACGGAGCCAGACACGGGACTGGGGGCCGTGCTCTCCCAAGTCCAGGAGGGAGAAGAGCATCCGGTGGTTTACATTAGCCACAAGCTGACCCGGGCCGAGAGAAACTACGCAGCCGTGGAGAAAGAAGCTCTCGCCATCAAGTGGGCCGTCCTGGAGCTAAGGTATTACCTATTGGGCCGTAAATTCACTCTCTTTACAGATCATGCTCCTCTACAATGGATGGCCCGGGCCAAAGACACAAACGCCCGTGTCACGAGATGGTTCCTGTCGCTCCAGGACTTCCACTTTGATGTGCGCCACCGGGCCGGTTCCAGCAACACCAACGCCGACGGACTCTTTCGGTCCTGGGCAGCTTATTCAGGTCTGTCAGGGGCCACTCCCCTCCCACCCCCTATTTCCCCTTTCTGTTTCCACCTCCAGGACCAGGACGTCGCTTGGGGGGGGGGTGGGAGTGTGACGGGAGTCCCGAAGATCAATCAGCGTCGCCCTGGCAACACACAAGCAACACCTGGAGGCACTCACCACAGACCAATCGGTCACGGCCACGGCGGCTTTATAATCAGACTGTTTGAGACATACAAGCGAGTTCTATCGCCGATGAGGCGTGAGACTTACCTGATCTTTGTGTCGCTCTTCCCGCAGACTCGCCGTGACCGCCTGGTCCCCCACTTCCGGGTTCCGCTCACCGGGGTTAAAGCACGTCCTTTGCACCAACCCCTTTTGCTGGCCACCGTCACTGGGAAGCACCGTCAAGGAAGGAATCACCCTGCACCGAAAGCCGACGACATCACCTCCTCACTCACCCGTATTGTTCACTTTATTAACCCTGTTAATAAAACTCACCCTCCGGGGCTCACACAACTCTTGCTATGTCGTTGTTAATCCACGCCCGGCCACACACTGTTAGCATCAAACGATGAGAACTGTTTAGGTGAAGGAAACGAAGATGAAATCATAGTAGATAGATGGGAGAGTGATAGTGAGTGCAGGTTACGTCGAAAGATGACATGTGGAGTGGTATGTATTGTGCCAGGAACCACGTAGAGGTTAAGAGTGAGGAGGAAGTGATCCGAGGTGTGCAGTGGAGTCACCAGCACATGATCAGTGGAGTAGTGTTGTGTGTAAATAAGGTCCAATTGTTGCTGTAGCTAACACTCTCTTTAGATCAAAGGAGGCCAGCAGAGTGTGGAAGTCTGCAGCTTTAGGTTTATCTAGGTGGATGTTGAAGTCTCCAAGCATTCACCTTGTGCTCCTAGGGTGCGATAAACAACTACAAGATTGGTTTTAAAAGGGTGGCTAATAGTAACTGAATATTATTCCAAGGAGCAGTTACTACCCAGAAAAGGTAAAGGAATAAATTTCCAATCATTAGAGATGAGTAGACCAGTACCTCCACCTCTTCCAGTCAGACGAGGAGTGTGGGAACATGAGAAATTATTGGAGAGTGCTGCAGGTGTAGCAGTGTCCTGGTTTGATCCAGTCTCTGTCAGGGCCAGCAGGTTTAGCTTTGAATGACTAGTAATAGATGTAATGAAATATGCTTTATTTACTGCATACTGCCAATTCCAGAGACCAATAGAAAAAGAAAGTAGTGTGTTAGCAGACATAGGCAAAGTCTGCAGGTTGTTAGGGTTGCACTGCCTACAGTCGTGGCCAAAAGTTTTGAGAATTACATAAATATTGGAAATTGGAAAAGTTGCTGCTTAAGTTTTTATAATAGCAATTTGCATATACTCCAGAATGTTATGAAGAGTGATCAGATGAATTGCATACGCTCTACGCTCTATCCCAAACGCTCTATCCCAAGATGTAATGATATTGTTTATAATGGTATATGGTCATCTTCTTATTTGAAATGTCAGTGTCTTATAAGCCCATGTGGGCTGGGCACAAATCTTGTGTATGACACTTAAATAAAATGAAATGAATGAATGAATGCATAGTCCTTCTTTGCCATGAAAATTAACTTAATAAACTTTCCACTGCATTGTTAAGAAGGCTTCAGGGCGTCCAAGAAAGTCCAGCAAGCGCCAGGATGGTCTCCTAAAGAGGATTGAGCTGCGGGATCGGAGTGCCACCAGTGCAGAGCTTGCTCAGGAATGGCAGCAGGCAGGTGTGAGCGCATCTGAACACACAGTGAGGCCAAGACTTTTGGAAGATGGCCTGGTGTCAAGAAGGGCAGCAAAGAAGCCACTTCTCTCCAAAAAAAAAAAACATCAGGGACAGATTGATCTTCTGCAAAAAGTATGGCGCATGGACCGCTGAGGACTGGGGCAAAGTCATATTCTCAGATGAAGCCTCTTTCCGATTGTTTGGGGCATCTTGAAAAAGGCTTGTCCGGAGAAGAAAAGGTGAGCGCTACCATCAGTCCTGTGTCGTGCCAACAATAAAGCATCCTGAGACCATTCATGTGTGGGGTTGCTACTCATCCAAGGGAGTGGGCTCACTCACAATTTTGGCCAAAAACACAGCCATGAATAAAGAATTGTACCAAAACACCCTCCAACAGCAACTTCTTCCAACAATCCAACAACAGTTTGGTGAAGAACAATGCATTCTCCAGCACGATGGAGCACCGGCACAATAATAAGGCAAAAGTGATAACTAAGTGGCTCGGGGACCAAAACGTTGAAATTTTGGGTCCATGGCCTGGAAACTCCCCAGATCATAATCCCATTGAGAACTTGTGGTCAATCCTCAAGAGGCGGGTGGACAAACAAAAACCCACTAATTCTGACAAACTCCAAGAAGGTATTATGAAAGAATGGGTTGCTATCAGTCAGGATTTGGCCCAGAAGTTGATTGAGAGCATGCCCAGTCGAATTGCAGAGGTCCTGAAAAAGAAGGGCCAACACTGCAAATACTGACTCTTTGCATAAATGTCATGTTATTGTGAATAAAAGCCTTTGAAATATGAAGTGCTTGTAATTATATTTCAGTACATCACAGAAACAACTGAAACAAAGATCTAAAAGCAGTTTAGCAGCAAACTGAAAACTAACAGAAAACTAATATTTGTGTCATTCTCAAAACTTTTGGCCACGACTGTACAGTGTGTGATGTGTGGTTTGCGATTGGTAGTAATAGTAGGGATATGGAAACACATAGTAAGTGTTGGTCATAAAAACTGAAACAAGTAAAGTGAAGTGAAGCAAGATGAAGGAAAGGATGAATCAAAAGCGATACTTAAGTCTCTTGCTGGTGTCCCGCACAGGTAGAGTCAATGGAATTTACACTCTTCGGTCTTCACACAACGGCTGCCACGGTATAATAACCTCTTTTTATACCCGTCTGACAAAAACTGAAACTGAATTCAGCTGAACACACTTAGCACAACAAAGGGCCAAGCAAGCGCACGACATTGACAAGGTATGCAATCTAGTTATAATGTTAAAGCAAAACAGTGCAAAGGCACAAAACACATATTCTTATTTGGTCCATATGTACTCTAAATTTCATAAAGTTTATCATGCTTGTGTTTATCATCAGCATCCCATTCATTACAATCAACTGTTAATGCACACTGAAGAAATCTGTTGTTGTATGCTAGAGACATTTGGATCACCTTGATGTTAGACTCTTTTTGTTTTCATGTTGAGATGTTGCTCTGCATTTTTCAGCCAAGCAAGATATACACTCCCACTTGCAGCATCACAAAAGTATTTCTGTAAAATTGGAATAATTAAAAAAAAAAAAATAATTTCACATCCATATATCAAAACTATTAACAGGTTAAATGTCAGAGTCAATTATCAATTACAATACTAGAATTGTTCACCCAAAATCTGTCATCAAGTAAGCCTACAATAATTAGTAAAGGCGGCCATGAGTAGTTTTTTAGTGTTTTTAGTTTATGTGCTTTTTTAGATAATGGTCGACCTTCTCCATAGCATTTTAAATTAGCAATATCTCAATAGAATTTAAATAGATTGCACATTTTTCTATCAGCTTTGTGAAAGGAATGGCTCGCACAAATCTTATCACACTTTGTGATAAAAGCACAGAAGATGTTATTTTAAAAATAATGAATAGCCTGATTCCAGGTTTCCATTAACCATGGTATAAATATGGCTGGTTTTGGTTATTGAGGGAGTTACCCCATTGCCCCTGGTCCTAAAACACTGCTGGGCTTTTCCTGGCAGCCTCCTAGCAAAGCAAATGTTTTTCTGAGAAAAGGTTTATGAGGGCACTGCACATAAATACTCATTTAAATAAATATATTTTCAAATACATATTATAAATGAGATGAAACACTTACTGTGTTTAAAGCAGCTCCTCATCTGTTCCATATCACGAGTGAAAAGAAATGTTTCAGAGAAAAGATTAGGCATAAACGGCACATAAATATCGTTAAAAAACAATATAACGTTATAAAACACGTGTTGTAATTAAGACAAAACACTTAACTTTGGCGTTGTCCGTCCTTGTGTGCTCGACATCTCGAGTCAAAGAAAATGGTGTCTGTGAGAAATCTTTCAGCTGTTTTAGCCGCTTAAATATTCCGGATGTAAATAATAACACGCGCAGCGTTAATAAGATTTCACTCTCTGTAATTTCTCCAGACAGAGGGTGCCGTTTACACTAGCTATGTTAACCCCTTGAAATTCAACACCAGAAATCTGCCGTTTTCAAAGCACAATGCAAAACTGACATTTCATTCACTGACGCTCTCCAGTCGGCATCAATGACCTTATCAAAGGACCTCCTGCTGTATATTTCATCTGTTCTAATGGCATAAGATACAGTTAGTTAGCAAAAATCTGGATTGTGGTCTTGATCTTGCTCTGTTTCTGCTTGATTCAGACAAAAAAGCAAAGGTCAAGATTTTTCGCCTTCTTTTTGACCAAACCTCATCATCTGCCTTCAAAACAGAACATACGGCACAGCGAGTCACATGGGGTTAGGTGCGTTCGACTTCATGCGGCTTGCTCAGCCAGCGCAGCATTTCAGAAGGGACTGCGCCAGGCTGTGATGACGTCACAGCTTCTCACGATTGGCCACATTCACCACATGACGATGATCACGCGTGTTTCGTGCATAACAAATCAATTTGCATGCCATTTCGTAAACAGTTTACGATCTTTTGACTGCAGTACATTTTATTCCCTTAAATTCTTTATATTGGATTTGTGCATAAGTTTATTATTGTACTTTTTTCATACAGACCACTTATAGTATTAGCTGCATATTTAAGTAATATTTTTTATGGAATAACTAAAATGTCACAGACATTTAATGTAATGTGGTCAACACTGATGACTGATGCTGAAATCTGTAGTTGCTGCTTCACTTGCATGTGCTGCATTTCTTCCAACAAAAAAGGTATTTCTATAGCTTCCAATTCATCTGCAATAAAGTAGGCAAACGCCACGTGATCTGCCATGTTTGAGGGAGCAACGAGATCCCCAACTTGTCCGACTTGACGGCTCCGTTTTCAGCTCCTCCCCGACTGCTTTCGGGTAATCTCGCCGATCGGTCTGCGCAGCGCAGCACGAGCTCGAACACACCTAATATCTGAGGACTCAATGAGCCACCGTTACTGGCGAACACAACGTGTCCTGCACTGCAGCGGTCGAATAGACAGTCTGTCTGGAGCGAGTAAACAGACAAACACTGAAACGTCCCAGCGTTATTTTCAATTTATATTCAGTTCAAATGCTGCACTGGCGCATCCTATGGAGAAGTGCTTTTCTTTCTAAAAACCTGACACACATATAAATTCCCTTCCCCTTGTCACAGTAACTTACATTTACATTTTTGCAATTTAAAATAAACCATTTACATTTCACATATTTCAAGAGAGTATTTTGAATTATTAATTTTACTTTTTAAATAGCAAAACTTCAAAAACAGCAGGGCAGATCCCTTGAGCGCAGCTAACGATGCTTGAAGTGATCAAGACTATTCTAAAATCCAATAGATAAGCTTTATAGATGTGACTACTTGTAGAGACTGTGGAGAGCAGGTACATGAGCAGAACACAGCTGTGTAAGCAACACTGTCCCAGATGAGTGTTACCAGCACTATTATGAACTATTCGACAGCCGAATGGAGAGGAAGGATTACAGCTGTGAACTAACGGCGTGACTGACCTGAGGTTGGGGTCAGCTCCGTACTGGAGGATGAGTTTGAGGCAACGCAGTCCTCTCTCAGACTCTTTCCCTGCAGCTAAATGAACCGCCGCCACACCGTCCCGGACGATCCTGTTTGGGTTGGCACCGCGACACAGCAGAGACTCTACACACCTGCAGGACGACCACAAGACTACACTCATCTCTGCTTCAGGCCAATACAACCGCTCTGAGCTGACACTGTGTGAAATCATGAGAATATGACGTAAAGCAGACACACATGCCATACACCGCTGAAAGTGACTTTGTTAAGAATCTCATGATGTGCATTACACTGCACTTACTAACTGCACACATGATGTTATGAGATTAATGTTTTAAATGGAACATTTAGAATATGGAATAATAAATTATGGAGGAAAAAAGCAGAACAATGCTTTCAAATATAAAACTAGAATTAGCAGTAGGAGGCATCAAGCCACTGCTCATTAATTCAGTGCTGCATAGCAAAAAAAGACAATATTCTCTCTGCAATTTAAATGATTCAATATTAACTTCTTATTGAACCGTTGCCCTGACGCAGACTCTAAATGCAGTGCGTCCTAGGAAGCATCTAATACTATGATTATGAAAAGTCTGTATTTGTCCTTTCATAGTGACAGGGCTCAGTAACAAATAACCTAATTCGACAGATGACAGATCAGATTAGGTGTGCAAATCTGCGATTTGGCTTCAGCAAACACAAAGCTGATCTAACATTTGTTTTAACGTCATAGATTAATGAGAAAGAAAAATTAGTATTGTTAAAATAACAAATGTTGTTAATGATTTTCAGTTTTTCAACATCTGAAGAATATGTAAAGATATTAAGAGGTAAAAGGAACAATAGCTGCATGACAATAACTAACTTTCTGACTTTATCTATCTGACATGACGTGCTTCGATTCACAAGGTCAATAATTTGGGTTCCATATTTATAATTTATTATTTAAAACATATTAAAATAGAACATATAGTAGAATTTTGCTGGAGTAATTGTTTTGAACTTTGAGATATTATACAAACATGCCACTTTAGATATTTGTATAAGTACTAATGGTATTCCTTTTTTATCATTGTTATTACATATTTTACAAACAAGCGCACATACATCCTTACATGTCAGGGGCAAACATATGAAAGAGTACAATAATTCAATGAAAAAGGGAAAAAGTACAAGAGAAAGGCTTTTTACTTTAACCATCTGTACTTACATAAAAACTATACAGCTGTTTAATATGTATCTTTGGCTTTTAAATTTGTTCTCTTTTTTCTCTAAATATATTTTAATATCAACTTTAAATTGTTCAAAATTTGTTTTTGCTTTTTCATTCCATTTGACTTTATGAATATAGTAATGGGCAATTATAATAACCAAATCAATCATAAATATAAAACTCCTATGTGAAAAACTATACAAGTGTCCACAAAATTCTAATAAATCATAGCTTTTGTTGTATATAATCACTGAGTTCTTTCTAACATATTTTCCACTGAATGTAAAGAATAATCACTGTCTTCTAATAGAATTGCATGTAAAACCAGAAAATATTGTAGAGGATCAATTGAAATGTTAACTATATAAAATATCAACTGTTTTAACCAAATAATTCCCATTTTAAACCAACTTTTAAAAAAAATGTTTCTAAACCTAATATTTGTATTATTCCAAATGGTAAATTTATAGGGGGAGAAATTATGATGCAAGTAAAGCTTGCAGGTTTAATGGGCAATCTATAAATATCAAAACACATTTTAATAGGAATTCTATACTACCTACTTTCTCAAACATACGATTAGATACTAAATAATACCATGTACTCTTCTAATAGTTTTTGAGCCATTTAATTGTAAATATCATATTAGAGGTCCTAAAATCCAAAATATTGAATCCTCTTTTAATTTTAGACCGACGAATATTTTCTTTTTTAATATAAAGTAATTTGTTTTTTCCGAACTGGCGGTATTTCTATCTATAACAGCAATAAAGTGTGAAGTGAGATATTTATGCATCTGGACTTCAACAATGTACAGTTCACAGAGATGCAGCGAGTGTGAAACCTCTTCTTCTGACAGACAGCATCTATACTAACCGTTGAGAGCACTAGGTAGTGCACTTGTTCAGTCAGTGTTTACCTGGAGTCTGCGTCACTGAGAGCCTCGATCATTAAAGTCTCCAGATCCGCGCTGCTGGACATCATTTCCGCTCAGAAAGCGCTCCGCTGCTCGCACACCATTCTTCTCCAGTGTTCACGCTCAGCAGAAAGGCGTTCGATGATCTTATACAGGGTTTATGGCTATGTTTTGTTGGAGTTCATCATGAGCCGCAGTGTTTACCCCGACACACTCCTGTCATCCACAATGAAATTTCCCTCCATTCGCCGTTTTCCGCTTCGCTCAATCGCTGCAGCGCCACCTGCGGTCAGGAGGAGCAGTGACCACTGGCAGAAATACACACAAACAACCTGCATTTCTAACACTGTCCTGAACATGAAGATGAACAGCTTAAACAAGTATTAATGTACACTAACTGTTGATAAACTATTCATACTCTTCGAACGCTGCCAGCGAGTTGTGCAGTGCCTTTCTTATTTGTTTGTTTTTGTTTTTGTTTGTTTGTTACATATGAATAATGTGCATTCTGAACGAAAAAAATAGAGAGAAAAGGCAGCAGGAATAAAAGTACTAAATATAATAATTGGTTTATCTCCATCCATCCATTTTCCAAACTTTAAAAATTCAAATTTAAAAGCCTCTGGTAGAACAGCAGCTCCAGCAGGAAGAGCACCACTCCATGGAAAACTCTTCAGGAATATTTAAATTAGTCAGGAGAAACTCAAGACCATTATTACAAATAAACCTCGTTATTATTGTATAATAACCCCTGACCCCTGATCAGGACTGTTTCATTAGGGTCTGAGCTGAACTCAGGACAGGAACATGTCTGCACACCCCGGGTCTGAGTGGTCTTCTTCTTTTTTTCTTTTTTTTTTTTTTCAAATAAAAAAAATTATATTTGTTTAATATATATATGCATAAACAATAAAAAATAAATGAGGTGAAACACAACTTTACAAACTTTGATTCAAACGTATTTGAAAACCGGACAAAACTTAATGGCTTTTATGAGGAAAAGAACTATGTTGTTAATCAATTGTTTATATTTATTTTTTGTTTATTTATTTTTTTTCACTGCCCATTTACATTTATGAATGAAAAACTTTCCATTTATAATGAGTAAATTTACAATATACCAAATTCTGAAGTCGGCAGTATATTCATAAAAAAAATAAAAATATCCTTTTCTTTGAGTTGCAATTCAACATTAGTATTTTGTTTAACAAAAAATACAAATAAATAAAAAAATCACACCAAAACCTGAGTGGTCTTCTTATGATGTGGCTTGTTTCTCATGTTGTTGGATTCTGCTTTGGGTTTGTTTGGCTGATTTTGATGTCCTTTTGTCAGTTTAGATGCTTGGATTATGATGTAAACTGTGGACCTTAGGGCCCTTAAGTACATACAGTTAATATGTAGAATGCAATAAATGGCTCCAGACATACGAGCTTTGATCGAGCAGAGAGAAGAGAACTACAGTGTCCACAAATGTATTATGATTTATTCATATTTATTGAACAGCGATAAAGGCATGAGTGAGTCGTTTGGGCTGTTTCTCTTCAAGTGGTTGTCTATCATTATTATATAGTCATTAGACACAGAACATAAGGAGTTTCTTGTCATTCTGCGTTCAGCACTGAACTGATGGAGCGGTAGATGGCAGCACTGTCCTCCCGCGCCCTCAGCTCCACACGGAAATCCGCACGACAGAGAACACAACTGTCCCACAATCCATTGCGGCCCGTCAGAATTGCCAGTCATCTTCAGTGTAGGTTTTGAGCGGCGTGAATTCAGGTGGTCCACCAGCTTCTTATTTACATGCGTGATTTTGGCCTTAAGAGGTCGAGCTCCAGCATCTGAGCGGCAAACATGAAAGAAGCGGCGGCCAAGAGACGCGAGAAACCCCGCGCTGAGAAAGAGAAAGAGAAGGAGAAGGAGAAAGAGAAGGAGCCTCAGGATGTGGAGATGAACGAGGACGAGCAGCGCGCACCCAGAGAACAAGACCAGCTCACTCTAGACGGTCTGAACTCTCACTATTCACCTCACACTTCACATATATCACACACCACAAACACCGAGCAGAGGCGGGATAGCGGCGGAGGGCCGATGTTTTGACCGGATATATATCTATATCTATCTATGGGTCAGACCACAACCAGCTGATGTTGACGAGGACTCTCTGTAATCTGAGCGAGTTATTACCACTCTCTGTTTCTTTTCTAATGCGGACAGAGCCAGAAGATACACTGACCAGATTCGCTTTTAAATCTCTCTTTCATTTAATAACAGTACAAATAATCAGAAGTGAAGTACAGAACAGTTACACTTAGAAAACAAAGACAAACGGACTGCAGGTCCACAGGATTCTGAGTAATGATGTTAAAATGACGGTCACTTTCACTAAAAACAAGATCCAGACGCTTTATAGAGATTGTTGTGCATTGAGGCTGATCTCATGTGTCCATCACTCGATCAGCTGTGTCATGCTGTTCACCACTAACTAGTCTACTAGATGATAGTCTACTAGATGATAGTCTGCTAGATGATAGTCTACTAGATGATAGTCTACTAGATGATAGTCTGCTAGATGATAGTCTACTAGATGATAGTCTACTAGATGATAGTCTACTAGATGATAGTCTACTAGATGATAGTCTGCTAGATGATAGTCTGCTAGATGATAGTCTACTAGATGATAGTCTACTAGATGATAGTCTACTAGATGATAGTCTACTAGATGATAGTCTGCTAGATGATAGTCTGCTAGATGATAGTCTACTAGATGATAGTCTACTAGATGATAGTCTGCTAGATGATAGTCTGCTAGATGATAGTCTGCTAGATGATAGTCTGCTAGATGATAGTCTGCTAGATGATAGTCTACTAGATGATAGTCTGCTAGATGATAGTCTGCTAGATGATAGTCTGCTAGATGATAGTCTGCTAGATGATAGTCTGCTAGATGATAGTCTGCTAGATGATAGTCTGCTAGATGATAGTCTGCTAGATGATAGTCTACTAGATGATAGTCTGCTAGATGATAGTCTACTAGATGATAGTCTGCTAGATGATAGTCTGCTAGATGATAGTCTGCTAGATGATAGTCTACTAGATGATAGTCTGCTAGATGATAGTCTGCTAGATGATAGTCTGCTAGATGATAGTCTACTAGATGATAGTCTACTAGATGATAGTCTGCTAGATGATAGTCTGCTAGATGATAGTCTACTAGATGATAGTCTACTAGATGATAGTCTACTAGATGATAGTCTGCTAGATGATAGTCTGCTAGATGATAGTCTGCTAGATGATAGTCTACTAGATGATAGTCTGCTAGATGATAGTCTGCTAGATGATAGTCTACTAGATGATAGTCTACTAGATGATAGTCTACTAGATGATAGTCTACTAGATGATAGTCTGCTAGATGATAGTCTGCTAGATGATAGTCTGCTAGATGATAGTCTGCTAGATGATAGTCTGCTAGATGATAGTCTGCTAGATGATAGTCTGCTAGATGATAGTCTGCTAGATGATAGTCTGCTAGATGATAGTCTACTAGATGATAGTCTGCTAGATGATAGTCTGCTAGATGATAGTCTGCTAGATGATAGTCTACTAGATGATAGTCTGCTAGATGATAGTCTGCTAGATGATAGTCTACTAGATGATAGTCTGCTAGATGATAGTCTGCTAGATGATAGTCTGACTTTTATTTTTCCGATGGCCTGATTATTGCATTATACACACATGTGCCCTTATATGAACTTGGCATGTAATAGAATTAATGTGACAAATAATGATAAATGCTGGTGGCTCATTCTAAATGCTTTGTTATTTAGAGAGAAAGAGCATGATTAGCACACGGTAACAATAAATCCCCACAGCTATGCTGATGTAGAGCGGTGTTCCTCATAATATATCTGTTGACTAGTCTGAATGTTCACAAGTGTTTCTCAGTTTCAGAGATGAATCCGCTCTGGTCATTGCTTGTTGGGACGGTCAGGTTAAACAGTGCTGAAAGTGGCGGAGGAGGATCTGTTGTTTTTAATTTCTCCATGTTCCTCTGTCGGCTCTAAATCAGTGGCTTTTCCAGTCAAAACAGTGAGCGCTTCTGACGCTGTCTTCACTGTATGAATTAAATATCACCACCTCCTTTTATAAATAGTACTTTGATTTTTTTTTTGTGTCTTCTGTTATGTGCAGTTATGTTTTATGTAGCATAATTTCACAAAGTTATAGTCGGACCATTGTGTTTTGATTCAAATTTAGGAATTACACAGTCTAATGTGCATCAGAACTGCTCATGCTACATATATAACATGTTTATTTGAATCGTGATTAAAACGCAGCGGTTTCATGCGCTCTGACTCATAAGAGAAGGCACAGTCAGGGAAACCATCAGAATATTTAAAATAAGACGTGATGCAGGTTTTCGGTCAAACTGGTCCAATGTAATAATTTCAGCTGTTAATCACTATAGTTCAGATGTTGATGAGCTTGGAGCCGTATGTAAGGCTGTGTGGATGACTGTCAGTGTGTTTGACCCATGCAGATATCAAGGAGCACGTGAAGCAGATCGAGAAGGCCGTTCAGGGGAAGGAGCCGCGCTTCGTTCTGCGTGCCCTGAGAGCTCTGCCCTCCACCAGCCGCCGCCTCAATCCCAATGTCCTGCAGAAAGCCGTGTCTGGGTTCTTCACGTCCAACGCCGCCAGCAAAGAGTTCCTGCTCAGCTTCCTGGAGGAGGTACCAGAAACATCTCTCTGTTCCTCAGCATAAACATGTACTAAATCAAAAGTTGTGCTGTACACTGAACTCTTTCCCTGCCAGTGTTTAAAACACATTTGCTAGCTTTTTTGATCATTTTCACAAAACTTTATTGGCACCCAAAACATTTTGCTGAATCTTTCAACATGCGATATTGTCAAAACAAAGAACAGAGCCTTTGATTTTAAACAACAGAAAGTTTTACTTTAGCTTCATTCATTTTTTTTTTAAATCAACACTCAAATGTGGGCAAGTAATGAGAAAAGGAACATTTCAAACAAAAAACTGCGAAAAATTATTATTATTATTTTTTTTAAAGAGTACATCTGGATCAGATTCAAACGATGATCAAAACATAGATTGAAACGGGGATGAGTATCGTTAAGGTTACTGCGCATCGATCCGGTACTTTACCGGTATTCGTATCGGTACTTATTTGTTTAGGTTTACATTTATCAAATTAAGAGTTTAATTAACGTTGCTTCATATTCTGTCAAATAAATGACATTCAATGAAATGAATTTAAAACACTAATTTGTAAATGTGCAGGCATTTTAATATGTTTTATATACATAAGATAAGATGCAGTTAGAACATAAACAAAGAAACAAAGTGAAACAAACTAACAAATGCAGTCAAACAGCGAAATCTTCTCTTAAATATGATAAACAGTTTTCTGGCGGTACGATCGGCAGGTTTGCCGCACATATAATATGCACCGACCCCACAGCACTGACCCTAACTGTTGCGTATCAAATGCATATAAATAGTGCGCCAATTAGAAGCAGAAACTCCTGCTATTGATATACACACGTTCTTGAGATTGTGTTGACACTTTGGGTTTTCTTACAGCTGTTCACTTTGATATATTTGTGTGTGTGTTTTTGATCGTTTGGACGCACACTCGAAGCCCAAAGTGTAATTTTGCTCTTCCGTTTTGGAGCGCGCCACACGCACAAGCCAGAAGAACAGCATCTTTCGCCTGGATTATTCTGATTCAGAAGTTCAGAAGTTTTATCAAACTTGTCCCGCAGTTTAGCAACAGTAAAGACTGCAGTTTGAAACAGCCACCGTTTGTGCCAATTCTGACGTTAAGTTCGGCCTTAAGGAAGGAACGAACAGTGCACTGCTGTGAAGGTAGAGAAGTTGAAAGAATAGTTTTACATCAAATTATTTTTTTTTTAACGATTCTTGGAAGCCAACATTGAAATCAACAATAAAACTGGCATAATATCACAGACACAGGCCGAAAGTGTGAGCAGACGTTTGATTGTTTAGTTGTGTCCTCTATCGTCACCGTTAAACGGGGCTTTCATGTGCTCCTCCGCATGGGTTCTCTCTTCTGAACTCTGGTCTTTCATAATTCTTCTTTTCATATCCTGGTCTTTTTGGGTTTCAGTACCCATCCCTAAACGTAAAAGATCACTTCCATCGACACATCCGAAGCTTGCAGAGTTCTGTAGCACTTCCTGGATTATTGTTATTGTGTGAGTGTATTGCTGTAACACACGTGTCTTTGCTTCAGCCGGTGGAGAATGAAGGCGATGTGCCGTTCAGGCCTCGCACTGGGAAAGCTGCCGCGCTGCCGCTCATCCCGGAGGTGGAGGCCTATCTTCAGCTGCTGATGGTGGTCTACCTCACCAACAACAAACGCTACACTGAGGTGAGCACTGGCCTCACACCAAACTCAAGATAGAATTCATCTGTTCCTTTATTGTAGTTATCGTGCTTATTCACTATAAGGAATAAAATTATTCAACAGATAGTTGCTCTAGCACAGAGGCGCACTCTACGCTGACCCTTACGCACACGTAAAACAGAGCTATACTGTAGGCTTTACATTTCGCTGCAGTCCAGCACATTAAGGCATGGTCTGGTCACGGTGTCTTCAGTTGCAGCCCAGTAATGCACTGTTTTCATCCGTAAACCTGTGTCCTGCGCAGGCCCAGAAGGCCTCTGATGATCTGCTCCAGAAGATCGGCTCTCAGAACCGCCGGGCTCTGGACTTGGTGGCTGCCAAGTGTTATTACTACCATTCCCGCGTGTACGAGTTCCTGGACCAGCTGGACGTGGTCCGCAGGTGAGCTGTTCTCCACATCTCCACGGTTCACAATCAGACCGGGTTCGGCTGAGCAGATGTGGGTCGTGCTGTCGTGATCACGTCTTCTCTTCTTTCCTGACCCCAGTTTCCTGCACACGCGTTTGAGGACGGCTACGTTACGCCGCGACGCTGACGGCCAGGCCACGCTGCTCAACCTGCTGCTGAGGAACTACTTGCAGTACAACTTATACGACCAGGCGGAGAAACTGGTGTCCAAGTCCGTGTTCCCTGAGCTGGCCAATAACAATGAGTGGGCTCGCTATCTGTACTACACAGGTGCGTTTAACTGAACCAGCCGCTTTCTCCTCCGTTATCAAGTCAGTCAGACTGAGTGGTGTATCAGTAGGTGATTAATGTTAATAAACTGTATGTCATAAGTAGGTGCTTCCGTCGTGTCAGGCCTCAGATGAACCGTGGGTTGTGTTGAAGAGAGGCCTGAGCGCTCGTCTATATGACCAGATGTAGTTGAAGAGAAACATTCAGAACAGAGAGCTTTCTACTTTATAAAAAACAATCATTATTCTGGATTCAGTAGAAGTGTAGCTCCATCAACAGCATGTTATGTTGATTACAACAGTTATCCAGTGTTTTCTTGAACAATCATAGTGAGTTAGAGTGAGGTCATTCTTAAACTGTGCTGCGAGATCCTGTGAGAAAGCGCATAAATGAAGTAGGAAAGTCAAGCATGTATATTGTATACGTGTGTGCTGTATTGTAGCTGTGTCACGTGGAGAAGGCAGACTAATTGCAGGAGTAGTAGTAGCTTTTGCTATAGAATCTCTTTTTGGTGTGTAGACTATATGTGCTAATGCTACAGTTTTGTGAATAATTGCACATTTAACACAAACAATCTGTATCCCGACCCAAATGCACATTTCCAGGGCGGATCAAGGCCATCCAGCTGGAGTATTCAGAAGCGAGGAGGACTCTGACGAACGCCCTGCGCAAAGCCCCTCAACACACAGCCGTGGGCTTCAAACAAACTGTGAGTGTGTGTCTGTCTCAACACTCCATCTCTAGTGAGTGCTGTGATTGTTGAGTGAGTGTGTGTGTGTTTGTCAGGTCCATAAGCTGCTGATCGTGGTGGAGCTGCTGCTGGGGGAGATCCCAGACCGTCTGCAGTTCCGTCAGCCGTCTCTCAAGAGGTCTCTCATGCCCTACTTCCTGCTGACACAGGGTAACTCTTCTGAACCGTGTCATTGTCTGTGTTGAATGCATTTCAATATTCCTGCTAGAGGTGTAACACTACATTGTGATTCATTGGTGTGAGGATTTCATGTTAAAACATGGGAAAATCCAATTCTGCTGTAAACATGGATTAAAGTTCTCCGTCCCTGCAACAAGTCTATGACGGATTTCCGTCAGTAGAGAATATGAGGGGAAAAGAAACGTGCATATATAAATGTATACGTTGTTCTGACGGCAAACCAAAAAAATCATCTCGGCCGCTGGCATCTTTCACAGTTCGTTATTTAGCAGAGAACACAGAGCAGAACTAGAATTTCGGCGCGGGTGTTAATACACATTGGAATCTATCATTTGCACGTGCTTTTGAGTCCTGCTTATTAAAAGTGAAAGAGAGACTCATTTGCGCGCTCTCTTATAGATCATTGTCTGTGCGCCCACAGAACGCCAGAAGGAGAGTGACAGATTTAAACAATTGTTATGGGAGTAAGCAAATGTAATATTGATTTAATACAACAGTTCAATAACAAGAAAATATAAAATGACTTGCGTTGTCTGACTGTATCTCGATTGCCGGATTTTACTCTATTTCTTTAAATGAAAATATTTCTAAATGAGTAACAGCTCAGCCGCTGCGCATCTCTAAAAGCAAAACAGCGGTGTTTCGTTCATGAATGAAAGCGCGTTTTGAACCAATCTTCAGTTCATGATTATCCATAAAGACAGTCACTTGCTTCCTTCCAGAATCATTTGTCTTACTGCCACCTGCTGGTGGATTTAGTGTCATTGTAACGTATACTTAGTTATTTAAAACGTAATATTTCCATATTAAAAATGTATATTTAAAACATTTATCTCGACATGACTTTATTATGCCACCTCTGAGCCTCATTAAATGTCTGAATTTGCACCTACAAGCAAAGACTATAGAATAGCCTTAAAGGGACTTTGCTACAAGCCACTTTTGTGTTCCCTTGTGCCCCCTCTGTAGTATTTTTTTTATTCATACTAATTTTATATGATTGGTAATTTAGTTGTCTTATTCTGCTATTATATTGTTTTAATTAGAAATTTAAAAAATAAAATATAATAAATACTTTTTTTTAATTTGACAGATAATGACATTTAATAAAAATGAAAACAATACCATTACAAAGGTAAAAAGAAACTGCCGCTGTTAATCACATTGAGTCAATTATCACCAGAAGGCAAATTTTTTATCAGAATGTTTTATTATCGATCAGCAGATGCTTCAACATGTTTTAAATTAGTAGGACACGCACTATAAGAAGGAAAAAACCCGCTCCCGTTGAGTTAACAACACAAATAAACTCTGCCTTGAAAACATCTCTGAACACAGTGTTGCACCTCTATTAACTGTTAAGGCTTATTTTGCAGCGTTTATAATCCTTTTGATGGGTAAAAATGAGCTGTAGAGACCGCTAGTACACTCAGTATATAAATGAATCGCGTTTGTGCTGAACTCTTACAAAGCAAAACAAACTCTCTCCTTCTGTCCATGAACGTTTCTCTCAGTTAATGTACACAGTCTCTCAGTCTGAAGCGTCGTCGTGAATAATTAGACGAAGCGTCCTCTCATAGGATAAGAACACACAGCCTCATGAATAGAGACACCGACGCGTCATCAAAGTACTATAGTCCGTTGGCGATCTGGCAGGAAATGATAGTACCGCTGCAGATCTGTGTGTTCCTATTTACCGTTTGTTTTAAAGGTAATAATTACATTTGAAATTCTGAACTTCCCATTAATGTTGTTTCTTAATTCAGCATCATTGCGGATCACAAGAGGATGTTCCTCTCCTAACTCCTTCCTGAAAACAGTGTTTGGTGCTAACAGTGTGCTGTTTCTGCCCTGTCTAGCGGTGAGAACTGGAAATCTTGCCAAATTTAACCAGGCGCTGGATCAGTTTGGTGAGAAGTTTCAGGCAGACGGCACCTACACGCTGATCATCCGTCTGAGACACAACGTCATCAAAACCGGTGAGTACTGCTTCTCTTCACCTTTATAATGGCATCGTACTTACAAAGCTGATTGAGTCTTTCTGCACTATTACAGACTCGACTCAGATGCTCTCTTGTTCTTCTGTACATTTCTAGCGTGTTGTCTGAGTTTGGTGTGAGTGAGAGTAAAGATGCGTCACATTGCATTGTAGAGATGCACCGAAATAGATACAGAGATACAGAAATATTTTCTTTAATTATATTTATTTCATAACAAAATAAATTTTTTAACATTACAGGAACTTCTTGCAGCAAAATAGCTTTACCAACAAAATAAAGTGCTTTGTGCCTTTGAAAAAGGTATAAAATTAGTTCCTGTAACATAGTATAGTTATACTAACAAAAATCTTTTCCTCAGTGTGATTTTTTTTTTTAGTTTATAATGAAAGAATAATAAAAGAAAGAAATAAACATTTCAGCTCTGAGCCTTGAAAACATTAGAAATAAAATAATATACATTTATAAAAATGTAAGTAACAAAGCGGGCTTACTTACAAAAATAAACTTTTCTTCAATGAATTTAAATGGAAATTTTTCAAACATTAATTACAGGATCGTCTCACAACGATAACTTTAATAACAAAAAGTGCACTGTGTCTTCAGGTAGAAATAACAATGCTGGTACTAAATGCTATAACTTGAGCATTAATGCCATTTTTTCTTGATAAAGAGAAGCATTTCTGTCTTGTCACCAGTTAATCCAGCGGTACTACACTTCGTAACGTTCATTCACATATTTACGCCGCCGCTGAGATCTATTAGTGTGTGAAGACGCTGTCTGCGGTGACGCAGTGCTAATATGTGAATGAATGAAAGTGTAGTAACAGCAACAGATTTCCCCTGCTCAGGGAGTAGGGAGCAATGAACACTATGCAGGGACCATGTCAGTCGGAACAGTTCACTCGCGGAGCTCACTTCTGACAAGCTGATCATCTGAATCGATCGATCGGTGCATCTCTATTGCATTGTTCAGCCAGTGACTTCCATTCATACTCACGTGAATGCTGGAGGAAGTAGTTTCCCACTCTGCCGCATTCTACAGCTAAACCTTGGTATTTTTATCTCATGAAGACATGACCAATAGAAGATCGCAGTATGTCTTCCTAGCCGAATTTAAAGAAAACAGACTTTAAAGCTCCCAGTTCCTAGCATTGCAAAAACACGTTTAACGTCCACAGAGAAAGTTGTGTATTTATACCTATTGGACAAATTATGATTAGTCTTACGTTGAATTAGTTTGACACTGAAGAGTATGGCATCTTATCATGACTGAAGAAGTTTGTGTGTTCAAATCCTAGCGTGCACAACCCTTTGATGGTTTATAGACAGAGTTTCCTACGGGGTTTGGAAAAGTCTGGAATTTGATTGATTCATTAAGAATTTATTGAAATGAGTTTATTGTCATAGTCAAAATATGACTGAATGAATTCAAGGTGCACATTTTTATAATGCAAAATTCAGGTTTTGGGTATCTTCTGGCAGTATTTTTTGCACCGTATTAAATGGCCTCAATGACCTTTGCAAAAATACAAATGTACAGACTTTTATGCGCACATAAGAAAACATTAAACTGAGCATATAGGACAATGCAGACGGATCCACCATTTCACAGTGTGGTTTCTTAGACTCCACAAAGCACGCATTAAAGACACCTAAGGCCTTGAAATATGGCATACGTCCCTGATGAAAGCTAGATTTTAAACACTGTTTTACAGTACCTGTCTTTTTTATAGACCCTTGAACTTGATGGCAGATTGTATGCCATTAGCTCATTTCCTGTCATGGTTTCTGTGCCGCCTCAGACGATGTGTATTGGACATTATGCTTGATATTAGAGGTACTACAGCAGGAAAAGACAAGTAGATGTTCATTCATGTGCATACATGCTCTAGAAATTGTAATGCGTAAGCATGCAGAAAATTCCCATCAGCATGTGAATGGTTTCTTTTGGGCTCTGTATGTTGTCACTTTGAGCAAATCAATGAAAAAAAGGCCTGAGTAACTAAAAATATTTAGAGATGTGAACCATTTTTGTTCAGTATGGTCTCAAAATCTACTTTGGGGGATTTGAGTCTGGAATTTTGAAAAAGTAAATGTGTAGGAACCCTGTGTTGAAGTTAGGGTTTGTACAAGGTGCTTGAAGTACTTGAATTTGGAGTCCTTGAAAATAGCAATGTCGATCAGATCCAGTTGGGTTCGGAAGATCTGCGGTGATAGGCGTCTGTAGGATGTGGAGGGCTGTCCTGGTTTGTGTCGGTGTGCAGCCGTCGGTCTGATGTGGAGATGAAAGCTCATGCGGGTCTCATCAGGCTTTCTTCTACACAGGGATGTGTTTGAGGCTAGCAGGATCATTAGCAGGTTTGGAGGAATGTTCTATGTGTAGGTATCTGGATATGTTGATGATGTGTTTCCGCACAGGGGTGAGGATGATCAGCCTGTCGTACTCCCGCATCTCTCTGGCGGACATCGCTCAGAAGCTGCAGCTGGACAGTCCTGAAGATGCAGAGTTCATCGTGGCCAAGGTCAGGCTCGTCCGTCTGATGGATCGCACTCTCGCGTTCATCTGATCGTATTACGTCTGACTGTCTCTCTGTCGCTCCAGGCCATCCGTGACGGTGTGATCGAGGCCAGTATTAACCACGAGAAAGGGTACGTTCAGTCGAAAGAGACCATGGACATCTACAGCACTCGAGAGCCTCAGCTGGCCTTCCACCAGCGCATCTCCTTCTGTCTGGACATCCACAACATGTCCGTCAAGGTACGACAGATGCCATCAGAACAGCACATAATTACACTGATCCACTGTGGTTTGTTCATCTTACTTCAGGCTGGACTACATAGAAACATACACTTCATTATAAAATCTCTCTCTCTCTCTCTATATATATATATATTATACACACACATCTATAGCTTCCAGCTCAGCAGTGTTTTCCATGTTGGATTATGGGAAATAAATGTATATCAGATTAAATGAGTGGAAGTGAACAGATGTAGGGAATGTTGTTGACTCAGGATTCAGAGCCTGCACTATGTGCACTATGTAGGGCGTGATGTAAGTGCTGTGAACTGAACTCAGCTGTTTCTGTGCAGGCCATGAGGTTTCCACCAAAGGCGTACAACAAGGATCTGGAGTCGGCTGAGGTGAGACTGACACGCTCCGTCTGATGAACGTCTGCTGAGAGACAGGAAGCTGATCGCCTGTGTCTGTCTGTGTTTACAGGAGAGAAGAGAGCGAGAGCAGCAGGATCTGGAGTTTGCTAAAGAGATGGCAGAAGATGATGATGATAGTTTCCCATGAGTCTTTTCTTGTATGTTATTTTGTTTTGGGTCTCTATTGTTTGGAAAGTGCCCATCTGTTCCTCACAGGTGCTTCAGCTTTGCTCTTCTTATAATCCAGGAACATACTGTCTGATCTAACATTATAAACATCTGAAGTTCACCCGGTTTCTTCTTTTGCTTTGTTTTTGTTTGTTTTTTTCACCAATGCATGCATCAGGTTTATACACTCATTGCAACAATGCGGTTTGCTGCAAAAAATCTCAAATAAACATAATAGTGTCTTCTAAGTGTTGAATTGAATTGAAAAGCACTGTCTTGCTTTTTAAAATGAGAGGATTTAGTTAAGTATGTATACAGATGAATGTTAAAGAGATATTTCACCCAAATGGACAATTCTGTCATTAATTGCTCACCCTCGTGTTGTTCCGAACCCGGAAGACCTTCGTTCATCTGCAGAACACAAACGAAGAGATTCCTTCCTAGGATCCTTCCCATTAACACAACAGTCCATGTGACATCAGTGGCTCAAGTGAAATGTTTCAAAGCTAAAAGAATCATTTTTGTGCCCAAAGAAAATGCAAACAAGAACTTTATTCAACAATTTGTTCTCTTCTGTGTCAGAACCTGGATGTGTCTTCGTGTGTTTTGTTTTTTTCTACCAGATGATGACGTGCGCTTTACGTAAAACAGTCTTCATGAATGTTTCTGAAGGTTTGAACGGAGACAATGACTTGCATGATGGTGCCTTATCTGAAGTAGAAGATCCAGACGATGAACTAAAAGAGATGGATGTTGTCGGTGAGGACGGCGGCTCCTGCTTCAGCAGCGTCACACATGCGGCTCTCATGAACGCAGCAGACACCGACACATAAAGTTATCATTTTTGTTTTCTCTGTGCATAAAAAGTTTTCTGGTAGCTTTGAAACATTATGCTGGAACCACTGATGCCACATGGACTATTATTCTTGTCAGTGTTCTCCATACCTTTCTGGGCCTTGAACGTAGCAGTACCCTTGCTGTCTATGGAGGGCCAGAAAGCTCTTGGATTTCATCAGAAATGTCTTAATGTGTGTTCTGAAGATGAATGAAGGTCTTACGGGTTTGGAAGAACATTAGGGTGAGTAATTAAAGACAGAAGTTTTATTTTTGGGTGAGCTCTCCCTTTAAGAACTGCATAGAGCAATGGTCTCAATCTCAATTCCTGGAGGAACACAGCTCTGCAGAGTTTAGCTCACACCAGCTCCAGCTCACACCTGCTCAATAGTTTCTATTAATCCTGAAGACCTTGAGTAGCTGGATCAGGTGTGTTTGATTAGGGTTGAGCTGTGACCCTCCAGGACTTGAGTTTGAGACCAGTGGCGTAGAGTGATGGGTTCTTTTGTCTGAGTCTGTACGTTATGTTCTCAGTGTGAAGAGCTGAGGGTGAGCCACTAGTTCTGACCAGCAGATGGACCCAGCTTTCATTGAGATTTCCTGGTTTCTTTGTTATTTTATTGTAAAGATGCAGTATTGACAGCTAGTCACTGAAATGGATACTGCAGTCAAATCAACAAATTGGAGGGAGTCGTTTCTCCCCAGACTCCATAGTCACGCGGGTTGCCAGATCGAGGAACGGGAACAAGCACAAAGAGCAATGGGAGGTGATGAGCTTTACTCTGCAAGTTGATGAAAGAATTGATCTGTTTTGATTTTCCTCTGGTCCTGGAGCTTTTTAAATGGATCGCGAGGCTTTTTAGGTCAAGTACAATCTGCGATCTCTGAGTCAGTTCATTTGCTGGCTTCCATGGCTCCAGTACACTGCGTTTCTAACTGGCAACCCGGCGAAAAACACATTTTCAAAGTAGATTAACTGACTGTAACTTTGTAGTATTTGAACTTGGAATATTTCTGAAATATCTGCAAATGTATTATGGTATTTTTATGCTTTAGTACAGTTCAAAAGAGTACCTTTAAACCAAGTTAAGGGCCATTTGAATCATTATTACACTTCAGATAAAGTCGCAGTCTGTTGTATCCTTGCATGTAGAATATCTCTTCAGATCTGTTGGGAAACTCGCCCCTGTTTATTTAGATGTAAGTGCGGTAAGCGCACGGTAAGTCTTTTCAGTCTAGCAAAATAAAATGCGTGATAACGTGAAAATGAAAACAAGGTTGAAGTGAGAAGCATGATTTATTACTGAATTTTTGGTGACAGCTTTCTCCGAGTTCTCAACTCAGGCCCTGAGGTCCACTGTCCTCCAGAGTTCAGATCACAATGATGATGATGGGTTTGATCAGGGGTGGACCTTGAGGACCAGGGTTAGATCTAGACAGGTTACCATTTTTACCAAGTTAAACATTTTGGAATAATTAGGTTTTCATTGGAAAACCATTGATAGGTCAGTGGGAAAACAGTTGATTGCAGCTATCAGATAATGCTTCCTTTTCAGGGGCCGGCGATAGCACTCAATAATGAATAACTTGGTTTCAGTTTGTTACATTATAGAAAAATACATTCTTTACAATACTTGTCTATGTGCACATGTTAGAAAGTTGGTCCGTGAGGGAGAACCGAGCCCCGACAAGCTGAAGTGAAAGAGTCTTTCCAAAAAAATAAAGATTTGTTAGACTTTCCTCAAATAGAGTAAATGCCCAAACACAGGTTACTTCTATTTCTTCCTGTTTGATCAGCTGAGAATCCTTCTAGAAGTGCTGACATATCACCAGGATCAGTTTCAATCTTTATCATATCAGGGTTACTCAACACTACATACTAGTGTGGTCAAATAGTTTGATAAGAACAATATAAAGTCCAATTCAGTTTTATTGCGGTTCATAGTTACACTGCCGGTCTAAAGTTTGAAGATTCCTTCATGTTTCTGAAAGAAGTCTCTTCTGCTTGTCAGGCTGCATTTATTTGGTGAAAAAAATTAGTGATATTGTGATATATTATTACAGTTCAAGGTTGTTGTTTTTTTGCTGACTGTGATCAAAACCAGTCTTCAGTGTCACGTGATCCTTCAAAAACCATTCTAATAAACTGATTTGCTGCTCAAGAAACATTTCTGATTATTATCAGTGTTGAAAACCGTACACTATCACACACTACCAGTCAAAGTTTTGAAGAAATGACTGATTTTCTCCAGGAACATACGGACACACACATGAGGAAGAGGAGAGAGCTGTTCTCAGGTGGAGTATCGCAGCAGGGCCTGTTGCGGTCGGACTGGGTTCTCCAGTCTTCTACACGAGAACATCAA
This sequence comes from Garra rufa, assembly GCF_049309525.1. NCBI lineage: Eukaryota > Metazoa > Chordata > Actinopteri > Cypriniformes > Cyprinidae > Garra > Garra rufa. The sequence goes on along the minus strand of NC_133367.1, from coordinate 48,036,750 downwards.
CCAGAGTCCCTTAAACTTCTGGCAAGATTACACTTCCTGGAGTGTGTGTGTGATTCACCAGCCGCTGATGTAAAAGTGTAAAACTGAAGAACCAGGAAGAATCTCAAGGGCTGCCCCTAACCTCATTAAACGCCGTCATCATCTGAGTGTGGTTTTCATTAGTAATGCACATTTCACAATCCACTGCAGTGCTGTGAGCGAATCATTCTTGTTATCCGCTTCTTGTTCAATTACTTCATCAGACTGGACTGAACTGCTGGATGCACTTTGGTTCAATGCTGAAGCAGTAAATCAGTGCTAAACCAATGTTTTGTTATTCAGTTCTAAACCTCTAGCCAGTAATGTGCTCCACAATTATGGGAATAAAATCTCTGAATGAAAGAACAGCATCCCCTGTGAGGTGTTTCAACTTCATTAAAGAGACTGATATGTCTCTGGAATGAAAATGAATAATTGCAGTTAAGATGAAACTAGACTGCACTAATGGAGTTCATCTGAGTTAGGATTGTTAATTGTCATTTTAAAATAAATGGGACACCTCTCTTCCCTTAAATGAGATTTCATTCTAGTTCAAGTTCATAATAGACACAACTAGTCACTTTTTAGTGGTCTTTATCAAGGGAAATGCAATCCTTTTCCTCATAGATCTCTGTAACAGAAACAACATCAGCATCTTCAGATCATCTACAGCAATAAACCTTCAAATACTCATTTAGTTATTATCCAGAGAAGGCCTGAGCCTGATTTCTCCCAAGGTTTCTTTTGGTTTCACTTTATTTTGATGCTCCCTTTAATGCATTCTGTTGTCCTGCATGCACCTACATATCTATAACTCTGTTAGTAAAGTATTAGTAGACCTGTAGGGTTAGGGTTAGATTAAGTTGACATGTACTTGCAAAGTTACTTATAGTCAGCAGAATTTATGGTTCCACTTTACATTAGGTGGCCTTAACTACTATGTACCTACATTTAAATTAATCATGTACTTAATGTACTTATTGTGTACGTACATGTTTTTACATTGTAGTTATCTTTTTTAAAAAACCTCTATGTAATTGCATTTGTAATTAATTTCTATAATTACCACTGTTGACCCATCCCTTACACCCAAACCCACCCTTAAACCTACCCATACCACCAAACCTGCCCCTAACCTTACCCATACCCCACATTAATAGAAGCACAAGTGTTTTGCAATGCAATATGACCACATTAAGTACATTGTACTTATTTTTTCATGTAAGTACATAACAGTTAAGGCCACCTAATATAAAGTGTGACCCAATGTATTTTGGGGGACCATCACAATAAAGAGTTAGCAGATATGAAGCAGACAGTCTACTAGTACTCTACTGAAAGTTAGTTGACATGTAGTTGCAACGTTAGTGTTAATGTTCAAAAGGGAATCCAAATGAAGGGGTTGTTTCTCCATTTCTGTCACTGATGGAGTTTTGGTTTGTTGGGGACACTCAGTTTCCAGCGGTTCTGTCAGATTGATTGCACAGATGCTATTTGAACGGAGCTGAACTGAACGTTAATGTCACTGAATCAACTATGAACTGACTTTGAACCAAAAATGGAGTGTTTAATACGGTAAAGCTGCTTTCACACAATCTGTTTAGTAAAAAGTTGTTTCCTACAGATCACAGTTCAATTTCTTTTTGTCAATAAAGAAAGAAAAAAGGACCATCCTCTTACACAGGACTGCTTTTATTTCCAGGAAAAACAGATTCAGCAACTAAAGCAATAAACTGAATAAATGTGACAGACATTTGACAAACATCATCTCATGATCACGGACCGAACCGATCTTCTGTGAGATTTAAGATACAGAAATTACTAACATTTTTATCAGTTTCTGTGGCAACATTTGAATTAGTTTTGAGAGTATTGTTTTGACATTTATTTGGAGGAACATCTACATTTGATCATTTTTTTCTATATTTTTATTTTGTCGAATTTTGTATTATATTCTGTTTTATCTTATTTTACTGTGCTTAATCTGTGTTTCTATATTATTATTATCTATATCTCTGTTTTTATTGTGTTTATATTGTTGTACAGCACTTTGGTACACGCTGTGTTTTTTAAGGTGCTTAACAAATAAATTTTGATTTGATTTGATATGAAGAAAAATGTATCCTATAAATATGGAAGTAAATTAATATTGCAGTTCTCATTAAAGGTGTGCTAATAGAATCCCTCTGTTGTGTAACTGTTGAAATTCTTTCACATTCATTCATTCATTCAGATTCAGGAGGACTTCCTCAGCTCTACTTCAGATTATCTCGTGCCACTTCCTGTTACACTGGAAGCATGTTGCAGGCAGAGATCATCTAGAACCAAACCAACGAATATTTATGAATCAACTATTAAATAATCCAAGACTTTTTTCATCAATGCTTAAGACATTGTGTATTTGAACAGCTGAGTCTGGTTTATGTACAGGCTGTATATATGTGTTGAAGGGTGAAGGAAAGCCAAAGGGAAGCAGTGGTTGGGGAAGTCTGTCAGTGAGTGACTCATAGCAGCGGAAATAGTTGCGGTCTGGGCTTTTTGTTGTTCTTCTGCTGATGATGAAACTACAGAATTCCCAGGAGCCGCTCGCGTTAATATCCGTCAGATCCGCGTTTGTCTGATATTCTGTGTCAGATTTACACTATGCATATGTGACTATATAGTTCAATTCGCCTTCACAAATAAAGGGCATTTTGCTCATAAGCACTTGCTGAAAATATACACAAGAGCAGAACTCAATTAAAGAAACGTAAAATCATTTGCAGTTTGGGGGGCGTTTTCACTTTCCCACCACATCCATATCCAAAGAAGAACCGGAAACACAGGAGTGTCATTTTCTTTCCTTATTGTTTTTTTCGCAACAGTGCACACGCACTAGGACTACAACTGAGGTGTAACTAACCAACTCATCAAAGTTTCCCCAGTTGAACAATCTCCATGGGTTTAAATAGACTCCCGCAAACCCCTTCACCATGCAGTAAAACACTCGAAACACTTGAAGCACAATGAAGTTTTTCCTCAGTAAGTATAGATTTGATCGTTTAGAAAATAAGCTGTAGAACATTATGAATAGTGATAAATAAAGCTATTTAAGACAAATCAATATATTACTATTAGCCTACTAAATGTTTAGTAGCTTGTGTATGTGCAGCGCTTCTCATATGTATAGATGTGTTTGCTATCGATCAATAAGAGGTTGTTATGTTGTGCTCCAGTTCTCGCAGGGCTGTGCTGTGTGCCGCTGCTGGAGTCCTCGCCGCTCCGGAAGCTCGAGTGGAGGCGCGCCGCTGAGAGCAGCATGAGTTTGGCCAAGAAGATCCTGAGCGACATTCCCGCGGTGCACGAGGCGTGCGTCAAAACAGCGGTGAGCATGCGTGCTCGTTCACTTTAAAACAGCCCACATGTTAAATATAGCAAAAGCAAAGGTTGTCCTGTCATAGACAGCGGTGCCCAACTCTGTTCCTGGAGATCCACCTGCAGACTTTAGTTCCAACGCAGCTGTCTGTCATTATCAAGCGCTACCTAAGAGAAGAATCAGCTGGTTCAGGTGTGTTTGATCAGGGTTGTGTTTGTAGGATGGTAGATCTCCAGGATTGGGCAGGGTTTGGCTTCGCTGTCATAGACTAAACTAATAAACTCTTATCAAATTGATCTCGCATCTGATTATTAGTTTAGATGACATAAGACAGTTAGTGGTGTAATAATGTGAACGCTGTTGTTTGCAGGGGTTGACTCTTTCCAGTGAAGCGGCACACTTGGAGTATTTATTAAGCGAGAT
>NC_133367.1:47979623-48029954 GCF_049309525.1 Garra rufa | reverse complement strand
AAAATCCCAGCCATATAGCATAATCAAAGCTTTAATGGCATGCCAGCATTTATCATTTAGATTCAGAATGTTAAAAGATCGAAATTAAGGGGGAAATAATGAATATAAACGAATAATAAATTTATTACACAAAAAAGAGGATCAATTAATGGATAAGACTTTAGGATGCATAAAATGTTTCTTGCAGGGCTATTTAATTTGAAGTACTTATATGTAATATTTATTCTTGATAAACTTTTGAATGCTGTCTACATCGCGCACAGACATTCGCATATACAGCATTGCCTATTGTTAATATATAACTTAATATTGCATTAATTTCTATAACAATTAATATAATAATTTCTTAACTCAAAATAAAAAATATTATATCTCTGATAATCCTGGGTTATGGTTACGCAGGTTTGTTTATGCATTAAACATAAGGATGTCGTTACCTCGACAAAATGATCTTGTGGCCACGACATAATATGACGTTCCCAGGAATTAATATCTCGTGGCAATGACAAAAAGTAATATGACGTTCCCACGAATTCATATGTGTGGCCACGACAAACATAACAATGCTGGGTTTTGGAGCAGTGTCTGTAAAGAGTTGCAAGTGCCGAATACATTGAAAAATCGCCAGAAAATTGTTCAGGCATGCCTACTTCAATTCAAGGTAATTTATCCATTTTATAGATTGGATAGTGTCTCTACAAACTGTCCTTCTTTGGTTTACAATTGTTACTGACATTAAAAATTTAAGCTATTGCTAGGTAACAGATTAACGTGAACTATACAAATTAATTCATTTGACATGCATTTTACTTCTGATATTCTTCAAATAATTACAAATACTCCAATTCACCAGAACTATCAAGGTTATATTTAAGGAAGTAATATTTGCATTCACCAATGATTGTAATATTTGTTAGCTGATATTATCATAGCTTTTGATTCCAATGTGAGTATCTTTTTTGTTTGTTTTCTGGCATTTTGCTTCTCATATCATTATGTTGAACCATTAATGCCAAATGTAAATGGTATTGCCTGTGCAATTCTTAGCATTTTTGGGGAAACGAGATATTTACAGATTTTTTTTTTTCAAACAATTTTCAAATACTTAGGACGGTCATTTGTCTCCATGCCGTAAAGAAGAGCTTGAATGTCCATCTTTGAATCTGGTGACTTTTTATCTTCAATTTGCTTGCCATTTGGTGTGTAACACAGACTTTGTTTCAGAAATGACCCCACCCTCTCTTTCTTTCCAGGTTGTGCAGGACACAAAGGCTGACAGTGATGCAGTCTCCTGTCCTGTGACAGATAACTTGGAATCAAATTGTGCTTCTGTATGTAAAACGTTTGACCACACTTGTTCTATTAAATGTAACAAATAACAAAATGAGAATACAAAAGCAATTAAGCAAAAATGTCAGCTTGTTTGGAGCAAGCCATTAATCCATTGCATATAGGGAATATTTTGTAAAATAATGTTTTCATGGCTACTGGGGGAAAAAAAAACGTTCTTGTTTGAATATAATTACTGCAATGTAGCCTGTGTTAGCATTCACTGGGAACTTTCATTTACCTTTTTAACACATTAAGCCAGTTGCTTATCTCTGTCCACGGAGGCGTTAATGTTCCAACTTGCATTAATTAAATTTTTAATTTGTGGAGTTATGCTTTTACAAGACATTTGTGAAATTAATATATAGAAGTACACCTAATAAACAGGGAAAAGGTAAAGACATAAAGTAAAGTATAGTTGTGAGTAAAGGAAATTCCACGACAGGTGTAGAGTTAAGCTATTACAAACATGTAGCCTATATCTACTAATCTGTAAATGTTTTTCTTTTTATGTATTCCAGACACCTGACAAGGATATAGACAAAAATAAATCACCATGCATCTCTGCACAGAGCAGTGAGGAAGAAATTAGATTCTTCACATGTTCTTTGCCACGTCAGCCATGTTTCTTTTTTATTGAAAGCAAAGACTGGCAAGTGCTAAGACAACACCAGAAAGGCAGACTTTTTCAAGGACTCCAATGGACAAATGTAATTGCCAGTGGAATCAAATCAATTCATCCATACTGCAGCTTAGCTTTTAAGCGACACTGGGTGAAAACCCTGGGGTCACAGACACAGGCTCCATTTTTTACATGTGAGGGGTACTGTTGTTTTGAACACTGCCCAGTGGAAGTAAAAGTGGAAGTTGCCGTTGAGAGCTCCCTGAAAGCTGCAGTGGTTTTCGCTGGAGGCGATGTTTGCCACAACAGCAAACAACTGCAAAGAAGGCCAGTGCGTGCAGCTGCACGACAGGCAACTGCAGAAGTCCTACAAACCAAATTACCACGGAGTTTTTATTTGGAGTCCATGCAAAAGATTAAACCAGTGGTCATCGATTCAGGGTGCAGGGATGATGCCCCAACTGCAAACGTGCTAAAAACATCTAAGGGAATGAAAGTAAAAAAGCCCGATCTCATCCTGATGAGCTTCTAAGTTTAATAGCACTCTTTGACAAACAGCGTGGCACAGACAAAGATGTCCTGCAGAAAGTAATGATGCACCCCAAAGGAGTTATGCTGTGGTCAAATAAGACACTTTCTGTCTTCTTCAAAAGGTGTAAGAATGAAATAGTGTACTTGGATGCGACAGGGAGTGTAATTAAAAAAAACCTGATGAAAGTCCACCATACTATGTTTATGAGCTAATTGTTAGAAATCCATACAGGGGTGCATCACCTTTACCTGTGGCAACCTATGTCGCATGCGAACACACCACAGCATCTGTAAGATGAAAAAAAAATAAAAATAACCGTAGTGTTTGAGTGCACCCAATTCTTCAAAAATGTTAAAAACATCAGAAATTTCACCATGGTCTGGAAACCATGGACCTAATTTTCACCTCAGATAAGGAACCCATCACAGATCGGGAAGGGAGCAGCAAGACGATGACGCCTCCTATGCAACTCACCAAAGCAGTTTGTTTATAAATATGGATCCAGCATGGCAGCAGATGCAAAATTATCTTTCGATTCAGACTTATATTCTAAGTAGATTAGAACGCAAGTCATTCGGTATAATTGAAACGATTGGCTATGAGCTACGCACAGGCGTAATTGATAGACATTTGTATCGCCCAATAAACGGCTCTGGGCATTCGTAAACCACGCCTCAAATACGAGAAAATTAACAAGTGGTTTCCAGACCACGAATCATGACGAACTTGTCATGACGTGGTTTGGCGTTAGCCAGGCTACATAACTCTACAAATATACGCCTTTATTTACATTTGTGTGTTGCTCTGTAACCACTTTCTTGCACCCACAACCGCTTCTGAGGAACTACATTGCTTTGGTGAAGAATAAAGTGAATGAACTTTAAAATAAATTCTAAAATGAATATTCATATTACTACACTTTATTTTTTTGTGAAACCTTACTGTGTAGGAATAACCATTTTATAAAAGTCAAAAGCCCTGTGAAGCCATGGTTTCCAGTGAATTTATAACAGCTTAAGGGGGTTTCGCATCACGTCTTTCCTAACAACGCCCCTCAGCTGTTAAAAATTGACCAGTGAAACAGTGAAAATGACCATGATAAGGGTGTTGAATCGACTTGCAAGGGTTCTGGTACTGGAGAGCAAGCTGCCAGCCTATCGGACTGAGGAGCGATTTCTGAGGGCTGGTAGGCGGCTAGGCGTTGAGAAATCCTGGTTGTTCTCTGTAGGAAATTCTCCAACCCGACGGGATCATCATATAAGACCATAGCAGCACGCAGTTCTGGGTGGAGACCTTGTCGATATGCTCCCAGCAGTGAAATCTTGTTCCAGCCGCTAGCCGCCACCAGTGTACGGAAGTGAAGAGTGTTATCATGGATTGAAGAAGAACCTTGTTGTAACCGGAACAGCGGATACGGTGAGAGTTTCTGGGGTTGTACTAAAGACTTCAGAGAAATGACTGGTAAATTGTTCAAATGACTGAATTTTGGGGTTGCCGGTATTCCATATAGCTTTAGCCCACTAAAGAGCTTTACCGGTGAGTAGAGATATGAGAAAGGCTATTGGTGTAAGTGCCGCCTTGAAAGTGTTGATGAGTTCGGCGAGTGGGTCTGGTGCGGATGCTTCTTCGTTGTTCATAGTGTTGTGGATCTGGTCTTCTGTCACAATATATATGGAGGCAGAGACGGAGGTAAGTATAAAACAGCAACGGTAAGTTTATTGACAGAATGGTAAGTAGGATGTAGCAGGTTTTGAGGTGAGTATTCTTATCTGAGAAGTTCACAAGCAGATCCTACAGAATCGATGGAGAAACACAGAGTTGAGAGCAGTCATGGAGATCAGCGATAGCGAAGGTTGTGATCTGCAGACCAGATGCTAGCTGAATGAACAGTCCAGGTATTTATAGGGGTGTGGTAGTGGAATCAGGTGATATCAATAGTCAGGTGATTGTGAACGTGTGTGTGTGTGTGTGTGTGTGTGTGTGTGTGTGTGTGTCCGGCTGTGGTAGAACTCTGACAGGTATACGCAGGTATATGGTGTATACCGACTTCTTAATCAGGCTGCTTTGCGTATACCCACTTTTTAAATCCCCTCTGATGCGCATTATTCTGTAGTGTCCTGTATTAGCCAAAATCATGGCAGTCCACCACATCCAGTCATGTGTGAATAAATGTAAATATCCGTTAAAAACATCCAGTAAAGACAGTGACGATGCAGTCAGGACCGTGGCTCCGGCTTGCTTTCAAATGTATTTGATAATTGCGCCTAATGCTCCTGCGCCCGCACGGCATTCACTTGAATCAGTACATAATAATGTACATAACAATACCTTGAAATTTTTTAAAAACAATGAACCTCTGTAAACATTTCAGTCCAAGGATCCAGTAAACAAATGCGTTCAAATAGAAAGTTCAAAACGAAATTCACATATGAAGCGTATACCCACTTCTCCAGTTACCACTACACTGATTTGCATTTTGCCAGGCATGTGATAATGCATAGTTTGTTTTCCTTACGGCCATATGTGTACATGTAAATTAACTGCGCGAACAACCGTACTTTTTGCAACATGAAAACATTTTTGACATCCTGGAATGGAGTTGGCAAGACTGACAGTAGATTATCGGAGGCAGTGTGAACAGGAGTGCTGTAAGGCAGCGGTCCCCAACCACCGGGCCGCGGGACATTCCTAACCGGGCCGTAGCCTACAACATGAGTTTAAAAAAAAAATGCATGCAAACTAAATAAACTCAATTTAATTCGCAATAATGTCACGTTTTTACATGCCATAAGCATATATGCAGTTGTTTGATTGCACGCATGTTTGCATTTTGCAAGGTCTTTTTTTCCCCTTACGTCTGCCTGTCTGTCCCGCCTTTACACTTTACATATTGGCTTCAGCGCTGCGCAGGGCTTATTTGATTTGCCGTATTGCGCCGCATCCAGTCTAGACAGCATAAGGTTCTAATGTCATTTGTCCGGTGTAGACACGGTGTTAGACTTCAAGTAGCCAACTTTGATTTTGGCTATTGAAGTATTCCGTAGGCTTGATTGGTCCTGGTGTAAATGTGCAGAAAGTCTGAAAGCAGCTATGAGAACACAGAAAGACAAAACACACAATACATTCGAATATAATTTCGTTTTTATCCAAAACGTTGCACCATCACACGGCACATAAAAACAGACTGCTTTGCAAAAAAAATATAATGATAAACTACATGAAAACAGCAGTTTTGCAATTATTAACCAAAGCCAGATGTCACAGGTATTCTGTTTTCATGTCGCTAGGCTACCTCCCGATCCCGCAGTGGTTTTTTTTTTTTTTTGCCGCCCATTCCCGCCCGCAGCAAAGTTCAAACCGCCCGCTCCTGCGAGATTTGTGTTTCGGCGGGTCCCAATCCCAATGCAGCCCTGTGCGCAGCCTCAGCTCAGCTCACTTCACTTGATCAGTTCTTGGCGAACGGTAGTGTCACACGAAGTTAGCTAAACTGCTAGAATGAGCAACAAAAAGCAAACATCTTTAGAGAGTTTTTTTGGAAGGGGTAGAGGGGAAAAAAGACCCACTGACGATGAGCCAGATACCTCAAAGAAAAAGAAGGGGTCATTCAATCGGAAATATGACGAGTCATATTTAGAATATGGGTTCGCAAAGACCGGTGACTCGCATGCACCAAGTCCTTTATGTGTGGTATGTGGCGATAAGTTGTCAAATGAAGAAATGAAACCATCAAAGCTAATTCGACATCTAGAGTCCCAGCATCCTACACTTAAAGACAAACCCCTTGAGTTCTTTGAGCGTAAGAAACGCGAGCAAGAAGGGCAAAAACTAGTGCTTAAAGCAACCACATCGGTGAACGTGGCTGCGCTAAAAGCCTCATACTTAGTGGCTAGTCGGATTGCTAAAGCTAAGAAACCCTTTACTATTGGGGAAGAGTTAATTCTGCCTGCTGCTAAAGACATGTGCAATGAACTACTTGGGGAGGCTGCGGCTAAAAAAACGGCTAGTGAAAAACACAATCACACTATATAGCCAAATGAAATGCTTTCAATTTCTGCATCTTTACTTATTTTATTATTATTAGGAAATAATAACAAGGAAGTTGTTAGCAATCATACAAATTACAGTGAACTCCAAACGAATTACATGAACTAGTTCGTTTACATGAATAAATGAGGCATACAAAAACAGCAGAAAAAAAACTAAATAATTTTAATCAAATTAGATTAAATAAACTACACCAAATATGCCTTTTTCATGGTTTTACCATAATGAACAGAGCTTGGAACAATAAAAGAGAATATATTTTTTTTCCATCGAAATACGAACGTACAATACAAAGCCTAGTTTACATTAAAAATAACAGTTTAGTATTCAAATACATTGGGAATATGGAAACACTTGGATTTGTGCCGAATTACAGAGGTACGTGAACCCAACGCCTGCTATTTTTAGTTTCACTTTTTTTTAGACCAAAACACATCCTCCAATTACATCTCCTACATAAACCCGCGCTTGCTCTGTCTCCTATAAACGCACGCACTGTCACGTGTTAATGCCGGATCTTTAAAAATCCAGCTCAAATTCAGCACTGGTGGAAACAGTAGGGCAGGCTACAATGAATTAATTCGTTATGAACTGTCCGCTCTGCCATGGCTTTCCAAACTTACTGATCAACAATGGCTCCCTGAACTGTCTGCACAGCTATTGTCCCCCGAGCTCCCTGATCCACCATGGCTCTCCAAGCTCCTTGATTCGCCCTGGAGGCTTCTACGTCTCCCTCAGTAACCAGCCTCCAGGGGGCCAATCCCCCTCCCCGGTTGATTGTTATGGCGTGAGACGCGCCTTCCAGGAGGGGGGAGTTATGTCACATTGATAGACAGATTTTGCCTTGTTTTTCCCGTCTTTGTTTCTGTTTGGTTCAAGATTCCTTGTTTAGTCATGTTTAGTTAATTGTTTCCTGCTGCACCTGAGTTTCATATAAGTTCTGCTTGTCCCTTCCTTTGTGACCAGTGTTGGATGTATGTTCCCCTCCTTACTTGTCTGGATTACCCTTTGTGGATTTTATTTTAAAAAAAAAACACTTTTGTTTAATTCTCATCTCGTTGCATACACACAGTCGGGACACTATCAAGGTAAAAGTGATAAAAGGCTAAAAAAGGCTTAAAGTATTGTGTGTGACTTCGGAAGTGCAAAGAGTGAAGGGTTTTCCCCACTGTGTGAACAGTGTAAAGTTAAAAATGACCAAACTGTGTAATTTGGCAACAGAAAAAATTCTGTGCAAATGAGAATTCCATGAAGTGTTTAAAGTATGTGCTAAATGTGATGAGTTGTAAAATGTAGCTTGGCTGGTAGGTAACAGAAAATAGATATAATGGGTTGATGAGAAGCTATTTGTGCATGGATAGAGGCGGGGTATGAAAATGTGTTATTGCTGAATACATCTATTTAATCTATCTTTAATATATCATTAACAAGAAAACGAATGAAGGCCCACTGCTTAGGATTGTTTATTGTAGCAAATATATATGAATGTAAACAGTACGTATATCTACTGTATATACAGGCTACTGAAAGCACAACAAAGAATGAACTGCAGATTTAAAAAAGACCTGCACAAAACTAGAATAATATTTTCATGCTTCTCCTGATTAAGTCCATAAACATATTACAACATTAAATTGAGATTAACCAAACAATACACTAAAATACACTTAAAATCAATGGGAACAAGTCATTTTGTTCAGTTTATTGTTGCTTTTCCCAGGAAGGTAAAAGTTTGACTAATATTTTGATTAAAAGAAATCAACACATGGAATTCAGTGACATTACTCTTCATAGTCACAATTTGAGGGAATCTACTGTAATCACTCAATATTTGAAACTACAATAAAGCAAATGGTCTGGTATGGCCTCAGAAGTACAAAAACAAAAAGGTGAAGGATGCATGAAGGTGATCAGCTGTAGCCCACATTCATCTCCAGTGGGAACAGCCTTGATTTCACACAGCTTTTTTCTCAGTACACTCTTGAACAAAGAACACAGATAAAGTCTTACATTTGCATGATTGTTCTGTAAATGTGATGAAAAACAATGTTTTAGTACTTTGACTACAATTTAATGTATTTCAAAATGAATGAGCAGATGATTGTAGAAATTGCTTCTTTTTCTAAACCTCTTCTTGCATTGAAGAAAACGGCAGTTTCTTTCCAGAATGAGTTTGCGAATGACGTTTAATGCTGCTTAGACATGTGAAACTCTTCTCACACTGAACACACTTGTACGGTTTCTCTCCAGTGTGAACTCTCATGTGAATCTTAAGGTTTACTTTAACATTGAAACTCTTTCCACACTGTTCACAGGTGAAAGGTTTCTCTCCAGTGTGAATGCCCAAGTGAACCCTGAGGTTTCCTTCTCTTGAACAACTCTTTCCACAGTGATGACACATGAAAGGCTTTTCTCCCATGTGAGTTATTACGTGAGTCTTAAGATGTTCCCTCTCTGTGAAACCCTTTTTGCACTGATGACATTTAAAACTCTTCTTTCTTGAGTGAACCCTCGTGTGATTAATAAGGTTTGCGCAGTGTCTGAAACTCTTCCCACATTGATCACATTTAAATGGACTCTCTCCAGTGTGAATCCTTATGTGAGCCTTGAGGTTTCCTTTATACGTGAAACTCTTTCCACACTGAGGGCAGATGAAAGGCTTCTCTCCAGTGTGAATTCTCATGTGGACGGTAAGTGTACTTTTCTGTGTAAAACTCTTTCCACACTGAGGACATACGAACGGCTTTGTTTCAGTGTGAATTTTCATGTGAGCCTCAAGAACAGAATTTCGTGTGAAACTTTTGCCACAGAGTTTGCAGATGAAAGGTCGCTCTCCAGTATGAATTCTCATGTGGATTTTAAGTTGACTTTTCAGAGTAAAACTCTTTCCACATTGATCACATTGGAATGGATTCTCTCCAGTGTGATATTTTAGGTGAGTCTTAAGTTTTCTATTACATGTGAAACTCTTCCCACACTGTTGGCAGATGCAAGGCTTCTCTCCAGTGTGAACTCTCATGTGGACAATAAGGTTTTTTTTCTGCGTAAATCTCTTTTCACACTGAGGGCAGTCAAAAGGCTTCTCTCCGGTGTGAGTTTTCATGTGGACATCAAGGTATTTTTTCTTTGTAAAACTCTTTCCACACTGAGGGCATATCAACGGCTTCTTTTCAATGTGAACTTTCATATGAGTCTTAAGATCTCCATTTCGTGAAAAACTCTTCCCACACTGTTGGCAGCTGTAAGGTCTCTTAAGGTTAGAATTTAGATTTGTAGTTTGTGTTTTTATTTTTTTTTCTGGTGAGGAAGTCTTTTTGTTCTGTGAGCAACTAATTGATTTTTCTTCAGTTTTGAAATCATGTTTCTCATTTTGATCTTTCTCTTCTGTTTCATTGAGTTCTTGACTCTCCTCTTTCAGTGCCATCAGGTCTGAGGTCAAATAAGAAAAATGGAAGTTAACAGCAGTTTAATGGCACAAAGCAACATCAAAACACTTAGACTAATGCTGTCAATTAATTAAAAACTAACTATTTGACAATAAACAATTTCATATTAAATCTCCAAATTAATGTGAAACAACATAAAGATTGTACATTTAAAATATGGGGCTTATTGGCATCTTTTCACCAAGTAGCCTATTGTTAATGGAGACCAGTCTCATTGAGACAAATACTGCTACTGATCTGTCTCTATTAAACGCATTTCCTTCCAATTTTAGCCAGTAATTATTGCCATAATTAAAAAAGTTATTTGTAACATATATTGTTGTGCTTTTGTCACAACTACCATATAATTATTAAAAAAACACCAGCTCCTTTAAAAAAAAAAAAAAAAACATAATCTGCCATGTTTATCTTCACGCTGCAGAATTTAAAAGCAGCATTCAAGTAAGAAATATTTTGTAATCAAACCCACAAAAGTAGCTCAGTACATGTAACATCTTTATGTATAATACAAAATATGAGTAACTATTCAATTAACCTGCACTGCTAGTCAGGACTCCCAGGAGGAAATCAGAAAGCCAAGCATTATGGAAATATAAATACAAAATCATGTAACATCATAGTCCAATTAAATTGCAACTAAACTTGTCTCTCCGATCGGCTTTAAGACACAATATAATCTTGAAAAAGCATCTTGAAGTAAGCCACACTGTTCTTGTTGTTAATTTACAACATATAGTATGTTTAAGCAACTCTTAAAGAAGAAGTGTGCTGTTTTCCTGAATATTAGCACGATTGCAAATGTGATGCTGACTTTATTCAATTCAAAAGACTGAGACTTCTTGAGAAAAAGTGGCATAACAGGTCCTCTTTAACTCCCATCACAGCACAGATATTGAGCTTATTAAAGTTGCATTTATATTCTAGTGCTATTGGATCTTTCAGAAACCAAAACTTTTCCTTAAAGCAACACTAAGTAACTTTTCCCTCAACGCTCCCTCTACAGGTTGGAAGCGGAATTGTCCATTACCGCTGTCGTAAACTACTAAGCCTACCGTTGCGTTACATGCACGTTATTTGTTTGGAGGCTATCCAGGACCGGCTTTGGAAATAACGATGTCCAGTTACAAGGCAGAGTGTGTTGTATGACTTTATAAAAGTATGAAAAGCTTTTGTGAAGCCTGCCGTGAAGCAAGTCGAATTTGTAATCTCATTTGAACTACAAAACCGCGACCCGTCGACCCAAACGTACATACTGCTGTTATGGCCGATAGAGGGTCACAAAGCGAATACGAAAGTGCCGTTTCACCCTGTTATGAGTTGATGAACCACTGACACGAGTTCGAAAACATTATTTCAAGGTAAAAACAACTCTTTAGTGTTGACAATTCCGCTTCCAACCTGTAGAGGGAGCTTTGAGGGAAAAGTTACTTAGTGTTGCTTTGAAGAGCTTGAAAATGATGTTGGCATTTGTGGGATAGAGTGAACACCGTTTAGTTCTTGACCATCTGACCACTGACACTCAGTATTCACTCCTCCGCTTTTCTTGTTGCATATGATTCCCTTGAAAGACATCACATTGTAACTATAGCTGATCATACTCTATTGTTCTTCACACCCTGACAAGACTACACAACTATATTTATAAACTTAACAAGCGAAAAGAACAATGACCAAAAACCTCCACCCATCTAGATCATGATTGAGGAATGTACAGTTATTTTTCCACAATTAATCTTTGTGTTACAAGTCCAACCATTAGGCCACTACTTACATTAAGACAGCCGTACACAGTGCGAATTCAGACGGTCAGAAGACCATATGGCCACGCACACGTCATGAGTGACGGACGCAGTGGTACACGGCACGATTTTAAAACCAGACGATTTCCGAGGAAATCACATTCCAGAAGTTCCGCGCCAAAAACATGGACTCTGAGGAGGAGATCGTTTTCTTCATGGCAGCAATGGCTTGAGAAAAACTGCAGCTAGCGATAACTGTAGCAAACAATAGGTGACAGCTGTAAAATGTCATGACCCTGTCGTGATAAATGCTGCTCGATACATCATACAGCGCTCGCTGTTCTTGCCAGAGTTCAGCCAGTTTATCCTCTTTCTCCATAGTCCAAATTCTCTTTCAATCCGACAGCAGCTCACGAAGTTTTTTGACATGTTTAAAAATGATCGTGAGGAACGGGAAGTGTTCGTAAGGCACTCTGCTCGTCTCGTAATTTCTCACACACCATACAAGCCCAGACCATACAAGAAGAGACTATTTCCTCTGATAACCAAAAAATTATAAATCGCATGCAAGCTCGTACCGCCTTTAGTAGTACTGAGGATGACAAAAAGTGTAAAAGTCACAACAGATGCACAAAAAAAGTCACTTTAGTGCACTAGTTAGGTGTTTGATCAACAGTTTATGTCTCTCTCTCTCAAATAAAATTTTGTTTTTTCTGCAGTTCAATATAAAGCTAGTGGTCACTGACTATTATTTGCTCACCAAATATCTTTAAATAAAGAACAAAGATAAACAGCATGCAGTGACTCAAACAGGAGAAATGTTTTATTATTTTATAAATAGGCTGGTGCTGGTGATTATTTATTGCTTGTTGTAATGAACATTCACTGCTATTTACATTTTAATATCAAACTTTTAAAGATAGCAAGAAAAAAAATCACAATTAAAACAAATGTCAAGTTAAAGATTAAAGTTGTTTGCTAAATTAATTTTTTTTGTCAGACCCTGTTTTATTGTTTTCTAATCTGAAGCAGGTACTGTTTAATGTTACACTAAATAACTTTTTTTTCTGTAGAGCTGGACATTTTAATAAGGATCAAATGAGTGACTTTTAGGATGAAAACCAACCTGTTTGTTCCTCAGTATCTTCATGTTTGACTCTGAATGTTTCTTCAATCTTCATGTCTTCACTCTCCTCTTTAATAAACACCATCTTTATAATAGTGTCACGTGGATCTCAGTTGCTTCAGCAGTTTTTCTGTGGGTTTGGTAGAAATAAAAATAAATGTAAACTAAATCTCTGGGTGCGTCTCAATCAGCTCCCTAGTTTAGTAGTCAGCACACTTGTAAGGGAGTCAGTCAGACGGAGTGTTAATGGACTTAATAAAAGAACACAAATACTCAAGGTTCACATTTGTATTTAGATTGCCATTTAGTATTTAGCAATTGTCTGTAGACGTTGTCATTACACGTGTTCATTGTTGTCGTTGCATTTCCAGTGTTTTGAGCAGCAGATGTCGTCAGTGAGCGGCGATTCGAGTGATTCAAATCAGTGAATCATTTTGTGAATCGATTGATTCAGTTGACTCGGAATTTCGAAAAGATCCGTTTCTATCAACACAACTGCAAAGTTTCTCAATGTCGGAGTACTTTAGGAATAAATATTCACTATAGCCTATAGGGACTACAGTGTCACTAAATAAAGCATTACAGTGGCTAACAATTCATTTCAGAGTTGTATATGCAATTCTCTAAACAAGTTGTACTGATTTAGACACTTTAAATTGTTAAGAGCACACACCTTTCTCCGTTTTGAATCCCAGATGCAGGAGCGCGCAGCAGCCTTATGACGTCACATCCCCACACCAAAATAAAAGTCTTGATCGCTAAAATCAATGTAATTTTACATTAAAAACAATTAAAAGATACAGATGTATCTATACCTAGAATAAATTGAAGGGATCAACTGTAGATCTATCAAAAGTCAAATTTTTTACATCATAACATTTGTGATATTCTCAACCAAGAAGAGAGATTTAACTATTAACTGAATCCTTATAACAATGTATTCATCTTACTACATTTCTCCCCAGAACATAAAGACAGTAAATCAGACTTCAGCTATTTTTATTATTTATTAAAGGTCAATGACTGTAAATTATTACATTGACTGGGGTTTTGATAAGTTGATTTTGACTGTCTGAATAAAAAAAACTTTAATAAAAATAGTTTAAATAATTTATTTTCAAATGTTAATGTGATTTACATTTTCACAGAGTATCTTTATTAAAATTGGCACACAGTTTAATAGGCTGTTCTAAAATGTGATTATAATATAAACAAGTTATCTATTACTGCAAACTGATTTACTTACCATTCAATTCCATTGAAGTTTAATTGTAAAGTATTGTTTTACGATACAAATCGTTGCACAAAAGCTTTACAGAAAATGTAAGTTTGTACAATATTTTTAGTTTGATAATGCTCCATAAGGAGTTGTCTTATTTTAAGTGAGATTTAGCCAAACAGACCCAGGCCAGTTAAGATTGCTGGGGGTGACTCTCCTTTTACAATGTGCTAAATTATGTGTAGCAGTGAGCCTTAAACTTAAATGTAGAACCCTCTCCCTGTCAATGTTAAGTTATTTTTTATTTGAATTATTTTAATATTTATTAATTTTAATATTTTGTTCCCCTCACATTCTTTGTTTTCTTATTATTGTGACAGGACAGTTGAGGAATGACAGAAAAGTACTTGATGAAGAGAGGAGACTCGAGACAGGACTCGAACTTGGGTCGCTGTGAGCGCAGATGTGCTGTATCTCGACATACTTACAAAAAGGCTATCATCGCTGACCACATCAATCCATACTGAAGTAGGTATATCCAGTCAGCTCAAGACTGGCATCTCCATGTGATCTAATTTATTATTGCTACTTGTTTAAAACTCACACAAGCTATTTGCTGTTGCAATATTTGCAAGTTGATCCTTTTGCGACTAGATTTCAGCATCAATCAATGTTGACCACATTACATTAAATGTCTGTGACATTTTAGTTATTCCATAAAAAAATATTACTTAAATATGCAGCTGAATACTATAAGTGGTCTGTATGAAAAAAGTACAATAATAAACTTATGCACAAATCCAATATAAAGAATTTAAGGGAATAAAATGTACTGCAGTCAAAAGATCGTAAACTATTTACGAAATGGCATGCAAACTGATTTGTTATGCACGAAACACGCATGATCATCAAAGTAAATAAAAATTGTTGCCACTCACACACTTTGTCCATTACTATAATATCAATAACTTTCTCCAGGTTATTTTCCCGGCGAATAGAGCAAGCAACTACGTGCGGGGTCCGACCTGCATGACGTATTTGATGCCTTCATCCAATAGCGTGCATGGAAAGTGTCGGTGTTGGTGACGCGTTTCTGAACACACTGGCGCGCTTCGCGCCCAGGATTTAAGATTGTGTTATTTAAGATGAGAAATAGTTTGCCTAATTTTGCTACATATTCAGTTTGACACAAAATGAATACGTAGAGGTAACGTTATCCATTTGTACTGTTTTTATTTTATGTAATCACCTTTTGTCATACGAGGTCCTGTCATTTCTTTGTAATCTTTAATAAATACATCCTTCTGATTTAACACATTTGACAATGGTATTGCTTGGAAACAAGACAGACAATACTCTTTTTCCCGCCCATGTTTACTTGGAAGAAATGGCAAAACATGAAGTGCTGTATGCATATATTTGAGGGAAGTGGTGGACCCACCATTCCCTTCACAGACATAAGTTGGGAGAAATGTATTAAATCAGTGTTTCTGTGGAAAGACCTTGAGGGCAGAGAAGGTATCATTGCAGAAGAGGCAGTACAGGCATACAAGTTACAAAGCCATGAACCTACAAACCAGTTAGTCAAACCAGCTAACACTGGCTACCACAGGGAGTGCTACAGCCATTTCACAAATATCAAGAAGATAAAACGAGCACAAAGGAGAAGAGAGAAGGCAGTATTAGTTGAAGAAACTGCAAAGGAAGGTTGGTATTATATTGTATAGACAGGTGGTGCAGTATTAGACACAGTACAGGTCTAAAGTTTGGAAACATAACTATTTTTAATGTTTTTGAAAGAAGTTTCTTCTGCTCATCAAGCCTGCATTTATTTGTAAAAAAAAAAAATACAGAAAAAATGTAACATTGTTATATATTATTAATATTACAATTTAAAATGATTGATTTTCAATTTATTATACTTTAAATTATTTCTGTGATTTAAAGCTGAATTTTTCAGGATTATTATCACATGATCATTTAGAAATCATTCTAATATGATTCATTATCAAAGTTGGGAACAGTTCTGCTGCTATAAAATCAATACTTTTATTCAGCAAGGATGTGTTCAATTGATAAAAAGTGATACTAAAGATTTATATTATTAGAATTTTTTTATTTATTATTTTGAATAAATGCAGTTTCTTTTTAACCTTTTATTTATCAAATATATTAGGCAGCAGAACTGTTTCCAACACTCATAATAAATCAGAATATTATAATGTTTTGTAAAGGATCATGTGATAGACTGGATGTCACATGTGACACTGAAGACTGGAGTAATGATGCTGAAAATTCAGCTTTGCATCACAGAAATAACTTTTTAAAGTATATTCAAATAGAAAACTATTCTAATAATATTTCACACTATTACTGTTTTTTCTTTATTTTTGATCAAATATATGCAGGCTTGATGAGCAGAAGAGACTTCTTTCAAAAACATTAAAAATAGTAATGTTTCCAAACTTTTGACCTGTACTGTACAGTGCAGTATGGACAGTAGTATACAGTTAAGATAGTATGGTTTACAATAATATAAATTAAATATATTATATATAAGAGCAAAATAGATATACAGTATGAACAACATATACAGATATGTGCAGTGTAGTTGCAGTAACAATATAAGATTAGTACAAAAAACTACACAAAATTTGTTGGCAAACTTTTACATTGGCTTGAAAAGGCCTAGCCCGAAAATATGATAGTAAATATTAAATAGATATTAAATATGATATTCTACAACGGCTATGGCTACTACTAGTTCGCCAAATGAAACGTTACCCTACTAAAACGACACTAACGAGACGCTTACACACGTTTGAACAACACAGTGTACAAAACAAACATTTTATATAGATATCATATTCTAATTAAATTAATACTTCCAATCACACAAAGAATGTCCTTGACGATGATCAATGCGCTGCTGCTGCTGCTGGTGTCTGATAGCTAAATCATTCGTGTAACAGCTGTTCGAAATAAACTACATCTGATTGGTTAATAATAATCCCGTGTCAATATCTTGCCGCGCTATTGGCTCAACTGATATAGTAGGCAACCGCGTTTGCCTGCATATTTACGGGTCGCGAATTATGATTTCGTGGAAAATGTGCAATAAATGGGAGTGGCAACACTTTTCATATCGTTTAGAATAAAACAACTGTCCCAACTTTACAAATCCAGGTTCTCCCTCCATGGGGATCATCCATTTCGAAAAGTAAAGCAGATACGGACCCTCGGCCCACCGTCTAAATGTTGCGCTGGCTGAGCAAGCCGGCTGTTCTCGAAACGCTCTCGCGTTACTTTGATGCCACACGTGAACGTCACGTGGTGTTGGCGCCGGTTCAAGTCGGACAAAATTTCTAACCGGCATGCACTACTTCAAGTCAGCCGCCGATCGGTCTGCGCAGCGCTGCATGAAGTCGAACGCACCTAATGACAGGCATAATACAAGGACTAAACCAAAACTGACATAATGAGAGGGGTGTGACAAATATACTGTCTATATAAGGTCAGACTTCACACCTAAAATAACAAAGTTCCTGTAATTCCATTTGATGTTAGTGTTCTTATAATATAAGTCTATGATTGACTGAATGTTCCAGTTGGAATAGAACATGTGTTAGTGTTTTAGAATAATAATTAGATTTTGAGACATGTTTGCAGTGTTTTGGTAGATATAGTGTATTGTGTTAGTGTGTTATTGTAAGTCGAAAATTAGTGTCAGAGTTTAGTTTGATAGCTGAAAACTTTAGCGATCGTAAAAAACTAATAATTTCTGCTTCTCATAATTTGGCATTGGTTGCATTATTGTTTTATTGCATTAAGTCTTATTCGAAGTGTCGCATGAGTAGATGTGTTGTGGGATTTGGCTGTTAACATTTGAATTATATTCTACTGAAGTGAACGAAATGAACAAAATGCCTGAAAAAAGATGAGTTCATTTTGATGAATGAGATTCAAAGATCTGAGTCAGTAAAATTTCCCATCACTAATACACACATAAGAGATCTTAAAGAAAAACATAAAATAAGATAGTTTATTGTAATTAAAGAAGCCTTTTTTTTCAAAGGCAATAATGGATGAAGTGAAGCAGTGTTACGCATTGATAGAATTTCAAGACAAAGCACAGATATTCTCACACCAAAAGAGTGGCTTTTTGAACAAAAGTGTTACAGGCCAAGCAAACCAAACAAATTTGAAGGCAGCAGTGAAGATCAATGGAAACAGGAACAGGAAAACCAAATATGGGCATTAGAGTACACCAGGGAAAACAAGGACAAGGAGCATATGGGAACAAAAACAAACACAAGGACAGTCCATATTCTTGACAATCATTACTGCAAAACACACAATTATATTGGTTGAAATGAAATTATAGCCTACTAAATTCAGCAGAAAGATAAATGTTAAATTCTAAATGAATCTCTTTTGCTTTAGGTGTGTGTTAATACAAATGTAAAGTGGGATTATCTTTTATCTGTGATGCTCTCTATGTTTCTGCCTCTTTAACTGTTGTGAATGTTAATGCTAATGAACACTTGAGTTGTGTGTGAATGTCTTTCCCTGATCTCTGTGATCATGAGTGTTATAGTTAGAGTACAGTATAGGCAAGGCAAGGCAAGGCAAGTTTATTTATATAGCACATTTCATACACAATGGTAATTCAAAGTGCTGTACATAAGAGGAGTTAAAATCACAATAGCATAAAAATCATAGTCATAAAAATTTAAAATAATAATCACACAACAGATTTAAGAACAACAATAAAAACAGATAATTTAAGAACATTTAAGATGATTTGAAAAATTGAATAGAACTGATCCCATCCCTTGAATACTGTGTTTAAGCTTGTGACCTGAGAGCTTTGTCTTCATCTGTAAGAACGACCTCCTGAAATCTGAATAAAACTCCAGTGATTGAGTGTTTTAGTCAGTCTGGATGACCACAGCGACACACAGGACCAGCTCAAACAAGTCTCCTGATCTTCATTTTCCTGCAGGTGTATTAAAGGTAAATGTTTAACTTCACTAAAATCATGACACTAATACAACATAACATACTTTATTGTTTTTCTGATAGATGATAGATGTACAGTTTCTAATAAACTGTATATTGTTTTTTTATTCTATGAACTTTTCACTGTCGGTAAAATAAGATATTGAGTAACAGCAGAATGTGTTTGCATGCTTGTGCCAATTAACCAAACTAAAAAGATAAAAATCAATGAATCATATTCCTTTACACTGAATAAAAGAACATTACCACTGAAATAAATAAGATCAAATACAGACCATATTATCCTTTAGATCTAATATTTACAGAAGACAGTTCATTTTCAGTGTGGATCTGTTATCAATGACTTTTATTTGTAAATACATTTACAGCTGAAAATTGAGATCTTATTATGTAACTTGTTTGTATTATAATCATATTTTAGCACTGATTATATGCACATTTAAAAAAAAGATAATCTGGAGAAATGTAAATCATATTTCATTAACATTCACAATAAATAAACCTTTGTAGCGGTAAATAGAAACTGACACATATATTTTTTGTGTCCTCATTTGCCTCAATAAAAATAAAATCCCTGACAGTGTTTCAGTAACTTTCCAAAAGAATAATAAATAAATACACAAACAAACAAAATATCAAGAGCTTGATTACAATAGTCAAAAGAGTGATAGACCAAATTTGCCATCGCACCTCCTTTGTTATAAATGTACATAAAAATTAGAGAATAACATTAATGCTACAATGCTAATAACTTTATAAAAGCATCATCATAAGGGTACGAAATTCTATTCTTTTTTTTTTTTTTTTTTTTTTTTTTTATTTGGAGTGCAAAAACATACATGGTAAATGCAGAAACAGAAACAACAACAACAGAAACAATACCAACAAAAAACAAAAACAAACAAAAAACTATACTAACAACAACAAAAAACAACAACAATGATAATAAATGAGAAATGAGAACAAGACAATCTGAATAATAATAATAATGTATAAGTAGTAGTAGCAGTATAGGTAGTATTAGCATGTTCAAAAATAATAGAAATGGCCATAAATCGGAGTAACAACTATAATACCAAAGGTAGTGATGATACGGTTAATATTTTGTGATGACAGTAACAGTAATATCAATAATAACAGTAATCATAATAATAATAATAATAACAGCAATAATCCCAAGGATGGTGATTACAGTATGATGTTGTGATGATGGTAACAGTAATATCAATAATTATAATAATAAAATAATAATAATAATAATAATAAATAATAATAATAAAAATAAATAAATAAATAAATAATAATAATAATAATAGTAGTATTAATAACAATAGTAAAGTTTGAGTTGTAACAATGATGTTTTGTGACGATGTTTTGTGATGAAGGCAACAGTACTATTACTATTAATAATAATAATAATAAAAATAATGATGATAATAATAATGATATAATCACAATAGTAGTTATCTAAATATATGTATGCAGGAAAATATACTAATGAACCATACCCAACACATACCACACCTATCCGAGCTTCTGTGTCAGTGTGCATGTTTTTTTTTTTTTTTTTTTATTCTATTCTAAAAAATTCTATTCTATATACAACATTTCTATAATGTGTTTGTGATTCTAGAGAGCAGTGCACCAATGGGACTTTTATTTTGTTCTGGTGATGTGACGTCATAAAGATGCGCCGCGCTCCTCATCTGTTGTGAGTCACATGAAGAAAGGTTTGTGCTTTTAAAGCTTTTAAACCAGTGCATACTGTTATGTCAATTAAAGCGTTTTTACAAGCTATGGAAAATAAATGTAATGCTTTATTTAGTGTTAGTTAAAGCGTTTGTCTTTAGTAACTGAGAATGTTACTTCTGTTTCGCTCTCTATATCATGAATCAATCATGTGATGATAAGAAGTGATGAGAGAAACTGAGAATCCGAATCATTTGAATCAAATCATTTGTGAAATGATTCAGTGATTCGATTCAGCGACACGCGGACTACAAACGACAACAACAAACACAAACGAGTGAATTCACAACAGTAGATATTTTCATGAGAGTGTATTATATTAGATATGATGTACAAATAATTGAATACAAAATATAAGGGTGTTTCTTCAACTAGGGGCACTTTTAGCCTTGTGGGAAAAAATGTTCAAAAGTCACATAAGTTTAAATGTCTAGTTTTATGATCTGTAAGAGGAAATTTTAAAATAGAATAACTTTAGCTTTTATATTAAGTAGAACATGAACTCATAAATTGTGGAAACATTTTATAATATGTGATGAGAACTTTTAAAATATATATATAAAAAAAGTGTATGTGGTGGAAATGACAGCGTGTTGCGAAAATGACCAGAAATGAATGTAAATGTAGGGAAACTTCGTCCCAGTGCTGGACCATGACTGTTTCTGGATTGAAATATTAACAGTCATGCAAATCTATTCCTGCAATCCATATAAATTGTACTTTGTAACCATTAATGTCATTTCCACCACAAAGAGCAGTTTGGTGGAAATTACATTGCTGTAGTTTTTTTGTGAAAAAAATTGAAGATATAGCTTCACTGATTGGCTTTGAATTATTACTTAGCATTTCGTGTATGCAAAATACTCTTATTTAACCTAAAAATTTTAGCTTTTTAATAACACTATTGACAGTACATCATGTGGTGGAAATGACATAGAATAAATATATTCGCTGATCAAGCAACATTTACTTTGATTTTTCTTCATTTGTTGTTGATGAAATGTAAATTCCCTGATGTCACTCAACTTTCCATAGAAAACACCTGAAAAAACTTTGACACAAACTTTTTAAAGATGCATTACAGTGTTGTGGTGGAAATGACACCAATACTGTGAGACAGCTATATTTTGTATAAAAAGTAATATTGATAGAGGTCTCACATTAAATACTATAATGTATTTTAATTATTTTACTAGTGCTTAATAGTTACCAGATAAGTCTGGTCTAAGATTAAACTGTATTTTCATTGTTGAAGTTTATAAGTCTGGATGTGTGACAAGGAGTAAACACTGATTTTGACACCTATAAGAAGGTTGAAATTTATTTAAAAAATCATAATAAAAAGGTAGTAAAAATTATTTTAAGTTGGTTTTATTGATAGCTTGACAAGAAAGAGGAATTTGTCCAAAATTATTTGTATTTTTAAAATACGACCAAAGTACATAAAAGTGCCCATAGTCTAAGAATCACCATAAATCAAAATATCTATCTAAATATGAACGATCTGTGTAATTTGTATATATTTTATACATTTAACATACAAGTCTATTAACTCTCTGACTGTCTTACTAGTGCACTGACTACTGAACTAGCAGCTGATTGAGACGCACCCAGAGATGAGTTTGCATTGATTTTTCTTTCTATTAATTATTCTCATCTTAAACAGGACAAAGTGTTCAAACACACAGAAAAACTCCTGGAGAAGCAACAGAGATCCATGTAACACTATTATAAAGATGGTGTTTATTAAAGAGGAGAGTGAAGACATGAAGATTGAAGAAACATTCAGAGTCAAACATGAAGATACTGAGGAACAAACAAAGATGGAGTTTATTAAAGATGAGAGTGAAGAAGCATTTAGAGTCAAACATGAAGATACTGAAGACCAAACAAATATGGTGTTTATTAAAGAGGAGAATGAAGACTTGACGATTGAAGAAGCATTTAGAGTCAAACATGAAGATGCCAAGGAACAAACAGGTTGGTTTTTCTTCTCAAACCTGAAGTCACTACAGAAATGAATGATATTTATGAACAATGTCACACAAGTGTAGAAATGTTTTGACATTTGACAAGTGTTGAGATCAAACACTAATGCTGCCTTCAATTGCAGCTGAGAAGATCTTGCTTGCACATTGGCCATTTGTAATTATGACCTCATGCATTTAAGTTGTAATAATAAAATGGAATTAGCCTAAACCAAAATTATATATTTTTTCTTCTGTAACATTAAACCTAGTATCTGCTTCTAATATTAAAACCATTGATTTCTAGCATTTCTAACAAATCAAACCTTGAAATGTGAGTAATCATGTTTAGCTACTGCTTGATTTCTACATTTGTTAATTTAAAGTATTTGGTAAGCAAATAAACAAGTAAACACTTTGGCTACACCTAAATGAATCTGCATACAATTGAAAACAGCCTTTTTTTTATTTTCTCTATCCACACTATCGTTTTCAGGCATTTTCCATCCACACTGAAATGTCAGAAAACATTAATCACCTTACTGCACATACTTGAAAACTCATAAAACCTCACTGAGACTATGAAACAGATTACACTTTTTCATGCAGTTTTTCTAGTAAGTGTTAGAGTAGCTGGTTTTGAAGAGCCAGAGTGAAACTCGAGGAGTCCGGAATAAATCAAACAAAGTATTTTATTAACTCAAAAGCGGGATCTAAACATAAAAGACGACAACAAAGAAACTATGGATCAAACAACTTATATAGAGTGACTAATTACAAGACCTGGGGCCTCATGTATCTACGCACAAGAACTTTGCGTACGCCAGATTTCACGCTCACGTTTGGATTTACTAACGATGAAATTAACGTGAGAATGTGCGTTGATCCACGCCAACTCCTTGTCTGGCGTACGTGTATTTTTTGTGCGTGTGTTTGTTTTATTTCCCTTGGCGACTCCTAGAGGCAATTATTTTAAATTGCACACTACAAAGTATCGCACCAACACGTGGAAAACATTGTTATTAATTTATAATTGATAAAATGGGTTAATTGAGACAATATTTTTCTACCAATTATGTGATTTAGAACATATAAAAGCATTTGCAAATGTATACATCCCTTAGTCTATGGCAATGGCAGTGTTGGCCTTATTGGAGGACATTGTCAATGGCCAAATCAGAAGGGAACGCTTTTTTAGGGATCACAGTGATTTTCTGGCCCACGATGATGACTGGCTTATAAACTGCTTCAGATTTCCAAGAGCTATCCTCTTGGAGCTCTTTGCTGAGTTGGGTCCAAATTTGGAGACAGCGAGGAGCCACGCATTACCCGTTCCCTTACAGGTGCTGATAACGCTTGGTTTCCTGGCAAATTGTTCTTTCCAAAGGGAACTGGCAGATCGCTCGGGGTTAAGCCAGTCGTCTTTGAGCCGTGCAATGCCAGCTGTATGGGACAGGATCATCCGCATGTCTAGCAGGTATATAAGATTTCCATACCATGCAGTTGACCAGCCAAACAAAGCGCAATTTGCAGCGATCACCGGTTATCCTAATGTAAGCGCAAGCGATCGACTGCACGGACATTGCTATAAAGGCGCCATCTGAAGAACAATTTGGATACGTGAATCGGAAACAGCTAAGTTTTACTTTATTTTATTTTATTGAGCGTAATTATTTAACTGCATATCAGGAGACCGCGGTTATCCATTAAAGATGTGGCTGTTAACCCCCCCTCAACAACCCACAAACTGAACAAGAGCGCAGATACAATGATGCCCATTCTCGCACTTGTAGAGCGGGCGATTGGGCAGCTGAAATGCCGGTGGCACCAGAGCCGTGCACAGACCTTTTGAGGGGCATGTGCTGAAACTGAAAAAAAGGGCACCCCCCCAACCCCTCCACCACCAAAAAAAACACACAATAATATTCTTATTTTATATTTAATTAGTATTAATAACTTTTATACAGATAATATACATATAGAGGGTATGTAAATATCTTATATATATATATATATATATATATATATATATATATATATATATATATATATATATCTATATCTTATGTAAACTAATTCAAACAACACTGCGATCCACTGGGATGTCCCTCTCAATGGCTATATAGGCTATATAATATGATGAAATGTTAATAAATTACATCATGTAATTTACAAGCATCAGCAAATTCAGCAGATAACCATAAAATCAAAATAGAAATTTCTTATAAAATATTTTACCTAGCTGACAAGGATCACTCGGTTGCTTTGTGTCAAACTAAATCACATTATGTCAACATCACACCGTGTGGTGAGGCATTATATGAACCTTTATAGACATAGGCCTACTATTGTTTATTTCATAAAGACAACGTTGC
Source organism: Garra rufa (assembly GCF_049309525.1). Lineage (NCBI taxonomy): Eukaryota > Metazoa > Chordata > Actinopteri > Cypriniformes > Cyprinidae > Garra > Garra rufa. The sequence goes on along the minus strand of NC_133367.1, from coordinate 48,004,784 downwards.
ACTTATTCAAACAAGATATTTTACCGTTACAAGACAACGATGTTCATCTGCTTGCGCTCTATGACTCTGACTGATGCGCTGAAACGTAGGCTAAGTCGCCGATGTTCTCCACCCGCACCTTTACATCGGACCATTTCTTTTTTAATTCGTTCACAGTGCGATGTTCAAACCCCACTGCGTTAACCGCGTCAGCTAAACTCTCCCACTATTTTTTTTATTTTTTTTACAAACTTGCAAATAACAGTTTTTCTCCGGTCTACCGGTGAGGAGCACCTTCAAATCACATTCTGTTAAGTTTCTCTTGCTTGCTTTTTCGTTTGGTTTTGCCAAAGTGGAGTCATTACCATATTAATACGGGGGAGGAGGCAGGGAGGGGTTTTGCGCTCGTGCATGTGCGCTCAATTTCACGTTAATTCAGATGTACAAAGAGATATGCGTGGAATTCCGCGTACGCAGTGTTTCATACATCTGATTTTTTTACTGCGAACGCACATTTACAGCTTTGTCCGTACGCTATGTTTTAGTATGAATTCAACGCAAGTCTTTGTACATGAGGCCCCAGGTGAAGACGATAATCAAATCAACACAGAAGGGCTATGGGAGAATGCAAAGTTAACAGAATGACAGGGGGAGACAATGGGAGAAACCAAATCAGAAACAGTGCAAAGACAGGGTAGACAAGGATACATGTAACATTACACCCCCCTCCCAGTTGGTCAACAATACTACCGGGGAGAGAGGGTGGGCGTCCTGGAGGCTGCTATGGGACAGGAACGTGGTAGTCTGAGAAAGCCTCGAGGGCGGATCAGGGAGCTATGGCGGATCTGGGAGTTCAGGAGGCCATGGCCGGGCAGCCATTTCATGAGGCCATGGCGGATCAGGGAGTTCAGGAGGCCATGGCCGGGCAGCCAGTTCAGAAGGCTATGGCAGATGGGGGAGTTCAGGAGGCCATGGCCGGGCAGCCATTTCATGAGACCATGGCAGATCGGGGAGTTCAGGAGGCCATGGCCAGGCAAACGGTTCATGAGACCATGGCGGATCTGGGAGTTCAGGAGGCCATGGCTGGACAGACAGTTCTGGAGGCCATGGCGGATCAGGGAGTTTAGGAGGCCATGACCGGGCAAAACAGTTCATGAGACCATGGCGGATCTGGGTTTTTTCTGGAGGCCATGGCCGGGCAAACGGTTCATGAGGCCATGGCAGATCGGGGAGTTCAGGAGGCCATGGCCGGGGAAACGGTTCATTAGACCATGGCGGATCTGGGAGTTCAGGAGGCCATGGCCGGGCAAACGGTTCATGAGACCATGGCAGATCTGGGAGTTCAGAAGGCCATGGCTGGACAGACAGTTATGGAGGCCATGGCGGATCAGGGAGTTCAGGAGGCCATGGCTGGACAGACAGTTCTGGAGGCCATGGCGGATCGGAGAGATCAGGAGGCCATGGCCGAATAGACAGTTCAGGAGGCCATGGTGGGTCAGCCTCCACGGCCTTGGCCTCAGCATTCGGCCCGGCCCCTACTGCTGTAAACCTATGCCCCCCTCCATTAAAAATTTCTTGGGGGAATTTAGTGGCTCAGAAGGGCCTTCTAGCAAAGCGGGCTCTGGAGGAGCGAACACTGGAGGGAGCTCGGGAGGTAGTTCTGGAGGGAGCTCGGGAGGTAGCCATCTTGTCCGTGTACTTTGTTGAGGCTGCCATCTTGGCCGGAAACTCAGGTGCGACCGCCATCTTGGGTGCAGACTTTGAGGTGGTGGCCATCTTGTGAGCAGCTGGCGGTACTGGGGTGAGGTTGGCAATGGAGCTTTGGATGATGTTGGGGTGTTCGGGGCGTGGCAGGCAGTCTGAGCTGTTGGTGCGGTAAGTGGAGGTTCTTGGCTTTGGGGGGGGACTGACTATCATCCTCTATTTGTTCGATCTCGAAGTTAGAGCCGATTAAGTTAAGAATGATGTTGATCAATTCAATCAAAGGGAAATCGTGAACAGGGAGATCGCAACAAATTGAATATTTAGGCGTGAGGCGTCGGGCCAGTTCACCTGATGGTACAGCTCAATAAAATCCGCCACATACCGTTCCAACTTCTGACCGCCCTGCCACATTCTCCACAGCCGTTCCTCAGCAGTCATTGTTTCGGTGTCTTCTTCTGTGAGGGTTGCTGGTTGTGAAGTGCCAGATTGAAACTCGAGGAGTCCAGAATAAATCAAACAATGTACTTATTAACTCCAAAAGCTGGATTCAAAGGAACGCACAACCAAACATAATGTTAATATTAAGAAGACACAAAGAGACTGAGGGACTATGAATGTTTCATCTGAAGGTTGAGTGGGGAGTTTGTACTTTTTACTATTTTTTTTAGTTTGGTCTCTCTTACATTTGTTGCATTTGATCCCCTGGGAGATTGAGATCAGTCTGTATCTAGGTTTCCTTAACAATTAGATTGAATAAATTGTATAGCAGCCAGCTTAAACTCTATAGGAGACCAGGCGACAATGATCAGGTTTGGACGCCATGATATGAGATCTAGCATTCATGCATTACATAACTATGTTTTGGTGTTACCTGCTTTGTGGCATTAACTTTTATTTCCTTGTTTTCCCACCTTAGGCCCAACAGCACTGAAAGAGGAGAGGGAAGTACTGATTGGAACTGAAGAGAAAGATCAGTATGAGAATCTCCATGATTTCATAACTGGAGAAAAATCATTTTGTTCCTTACAGTCAGAAAATACTTCTACACAAAAAAGAGCTCCAAAGACAAAAACTATGGGTTTTTTCACTTGCTTTCAGTGTGGAAAGAGTTTCAGTGAACAAGGAGAATTTACAGTCCACAAGGAAACTCACACTGGAGAGAAGCCTTTTATCTGCCAACAGTGTGGAAAGAGTTTCAGTGCAAATAAAAAACTTAAATTCCATATGAGAATTCACACAAGAGGGAAGCCTTTCACCTGCCAACAGTGTGGAAAGAGTTTTGTTCAAAAAGGAAACCTTGAACTTCACATGAAAATTCACACTGGAGAAAAGCCTTTCATCTGCCAACAGTGTGGAAAGAGTTTCACTCGAAAGGGAACCCTTAAAAGGCACACGAGAGTTCACACAGGAGAGAAGCCTTTCACCTGCCAACAGTGTGGAAAGAGTTTCATTCAAAAAGGAAACCTTCAACTTCACATGAAAATTCACACTGGAGAGAAGCCTTTCATCTGCCAACAGTGTGGAAAGAGTTTCACTCGAAAGGGAACCCTTAAAAGGCACATGAGAGTTCATACAGGAGAGAAGCCTTTCAACTACCAATAGTTCGGAAAGAGTTTCATTCAAAAAGGAAACCTTGAATTTCACATGAAAATTCATACTGGAGAGAAGCCTTTCATCTGCCAACAGTGTGGAAAGAGTTTCAGTGAAAATAAAAACCTTAAATTCCATATGAGAATTCACACAAGAGAGAAGCCTTTCATCTGCCAACAGTGTGGAAAGAGTTTCAGTGAAAATAAAAACCTTAAATTCCATATGAGAATTCACACAAGAGGGAAGCCTTTCACCTGCCAACAGTGTGGAAAGAGTTTCAGTCAAAAAGGAAACCTTCAACTTCACATGACAATTCACACTGGAGAGAAGCCTTTCATCTGCCAACAGTGTGGAAAGGGTTTCACTCGAAAGGGAACCCTTAAAAGGCACATGAGAGTTCACACAGGAGAGAAGCCTTTCAACTACCAATAGTGTGGAAAGAGTTTCATTCAAAAAGGAAACCTTGAATTTCACATGAAAATTCACACTGGAGAGAAGCATTTCATCTGCCAACAGTGTGGAAAGAGTTTTAGTGAAAATAAAAGCCTTAAATTCCACATGAGAATTCAGACAGGAGAGAAGCCTTTCACCTGCCAACAGTGTGGAAAGAGTTTCATGCATAATGGAAACCTTGAATTTCACATGAAAATTCACACTGGAGAGCAGCCTTTCATCTGCCAACAGTGAGGAAAGAGTTTCACTCGAAAGGGAACCCTTAGAAGGCACATGAAAGTTCACACAGGAGAGAAGTGTTTCATCTGCAAATGGTGTGGAAGAAGTTCAGTAATCCTGGAAACTTTAGAGTCCACCTGAGAGTTCACCCTGGAGAGAGATCTTACCCCTGTAATAAGTGTGGAAAGTTTCTGCATAAAATTACAACTTACAAACCACATGAATGTTCACACTGGAAAGAAACCCTTCACCTGCCATCTGTGTGAGAAAACAAACCCTTTATGCCCACAGGCAAATTCACACCTTGGAGAACCTTTTTACTTGCCAACAGTGAGGAAAGAGTTTCATGCATAATGGAAACCTTGAATTTCACATGAAAATTCACACTGGAGAGCAGCCTTTCATCTGCCAACAGTGAGGAAAGAGTTTCACTCGAAAGGGAAACCTAAGAAGGTTAAGATGTTAAGATGCCTTAAGATGCCTTAACATTCACATGAGAATTCACACTGGAGAGAAGCCTAACACGTGCAAACAGTGTGGAAAGAGTTTCAGTCAACGAGGAAGCTTTGACAAGCACATGAAGATCCACAATGGAGAGAAGGCTGACAGATCTCCTCAGAGTGGAAAGAGTTTTGATCAAAGTGGAAACTTTGACGTCCACCAGAAAATTCACATTATAGAGAGCCTTTTTACCTGCCAACAGTGAGGAAAGAGTTTCACTCTAAAAAGAAATCTCAACAGGCACATGGAAATTCACAATAGCGAGAAGGCTGCCAGATACCCTCAGTGTGGAAAGAGTTTCAACCAAAATGTATCAAATGGACTGTCCTTGATTCTGATTGGTTGAGACACATCTGAAGCTGTTGTAAATTGTAAATTACTCTACAAAACGTCATTCTTTGTTGCCTATGTGCTGCTCGGAAAAAAATCCAGACCAATCAGACACACAGTTCACCAAATAATAAATTCTTCATTAGATTGACAAATGATCACAAACCCCCTTCACCCAATCCACAACACTGGCTGCCGTGATGTCTACAAATAGTCTTACTATGGCATCCAGGACTCCTCTGCCAGACCAGATAATCTTTACGACTCAAAATTATTTAAAAAAGAATTTTCCCCAACTAATACTCTAAAAAAAGGACACATACTGCCATAGGAACTGACATCTTTCATTAATTCTTCAAAACACTTTTCTGTGAACAAACACATATTCTCAGATCGTTGTGTAAGTTACTACTGTTAATTTATTTTGTCTTTTGTATTGTGCAATGTTTTTATGCATGTGTTATAATAGATCACTAAGTAATATAATCACACATATAACATGATTAGTCTGGTTGAATTAGTTGATGATCTAAAAGATGGTGTCATATCTTTTGATACCTATGCAACATTATTAATGTTTTAAGAATCTTTAGTAGTTTTTACATGAAATTCCAATCCCAGTACATATGCAAATACCATGCTTACAGACAAAGAGTCGTAAACTTTCCCTCCAAAAGCAAAAGTCACCATTGGCTCTCTCGCATCTCAATGATCAATTAACCTGGCCTCCCAATTACCTTTATATCCTAACTGCGACCCCCATAGGAGATAAAGGCTTCACACAGTGACTTGCCTCAATTCTCCAGGGTTTTCTCAGTTCTTTTAGTCCCGCGTCTCATCACCTTGCCATCTTCTGGTTGATAAGTCCCAGAGTTGATGCTTCTGCACCTGGGAGGCCTTAAACTCCTAGGAAGATGAGGAAAATGAGCTAGAACTCTTCAGAACCCTAAGCCTGTGCCAGGCCCTGCAGCCTTGTCTTTTCATTCACATCACAAGATTTCAGCTGGGTCTCTCTCTCTCTCTCTCTCTCTCTCTCTCTCTCTCCCTCTCTCTCTCTCTCTCTCTCTCTCTCTCAGCTCATCATTCTTCTTCACTTTCAACCTTGAAAGAAATTCTCTATAACCACAGAGTCAGCACACCTTTGAAATTCATCGCTCCTTTAACCCAGAAAAATGTGATCTCAAGTCCAAAACCTTGAAACCATCAAGACTTTCATCCAAGACTACATCCAAACACTTGTCAACGACCAAGGAAATGCAAGTATCATAAATTTAACTAAAACATATTTATGTCTACTCTTTATATAGCCTTTTTCTTGTTTCTCTAATGGCTCCATTCATCCAATCTGACTTAACCTTCCTCCATGTATGAGCGATTGTATGTTTGTTTATTTAGATTAGTCATGTGTTAGTCCTTAATAAAACTCTTGTGCACAAATTACATGAGTTTATGATTTTGTCTTGTAAATTAATGTCCCTTTACGATTCTGATCAAGCTACATGCTCTAATGCATTAATACTGTAAGATTTTATTTTTTATTTTTTTGTGGCCTAGAAAATATCATGGCGATATTTAATTCTGCTAAAGTAAAAACTGGCAGCTGATATAAATAATTGTAATCATAATTAGTCATAAATTAATTATTTATATACATTTCCCTCTTGAGCTAATTCACAACTGATTGTGAGGAACTACAGATAAAGTCAACAGTTTATATTTCCTTTTCAGAATCTGCAAAATATTCCCTTGTAAACAAAAAAAAAACAAAGGATTCTAATTAGAATTTCTATCATGTTTTGGAAACGTTCCTTGGATTCCATTAAGAATTGTCTTATAGGACAAGACATAAATGTCCTGTAGGATAATTTCTACATGATTTTAATGGGATTCAATTTGATCTTGAATCTTTAAAAAAAATGAAGAATACTACTTTTTCAATGTATCTACTACTAAACAATAGTTTTTGTAGTTTACTTAAACTCACCTTGATGTACTTTGTTCAGTTGCAAAACTTACATTAGTGCACAGCATTAGTGCAAACATTTCTAAGGAACTAATAAGATTTATAAAAAAAAAAAAAAATTTAAAAGTATTTTAACTCTTTCCCTGGCAGCATTTTTTTTAAGTTGGCAGAAACTCCCAACATTTTCGACAGGACCGTATTTTAGAATCGCACAATATGTAGGATTTTATTTCATATTTGCTGGGTTTTTGAGCATTGTACACCCTGAAAGTGAGGTGCCCACGCCACAGAAGTATCCTCTCATCAATGCATATTGATGCATTAGGCTGATACGGTTCACGGAATTTGGACAAGAGGTAATTTAAGACAGGACAGCCTGTCAGTGTCATTGGCTGGCCTTGCTGTATTATCATTAAAGTGAAGAAAATGTGTGCTGACAGTTCATTTCATGCCACTCATGAAGAGGTTCAGGATCTTCAGCTGGATGGCTCACAGCGGACCATGTTGACATGGTTCACAAGTCCGACCTCTGCATTGTTGCTGTGTTCTACCTGTAAATAATTATATGAATCATATGTGTATTGGTCACCCCCATACTACAACATTTCACTTGAACACCTGACAACTGGACAATCTTTTTGTTTATTAATGTATTTACTGATTCAGGAATGAATGTCATTGAAGGCATGTCAGAACTGCCTAGAAACCTTGTTATTTACTCCGTTATGCTAATACTTTTTAGAATTTAATACATTGATGAAAAAGTATAAGTAGCTAAGTTTGACTGTAATGCATGGTTGTCTGTTGTTGCTTTGGTGGTCGTCACATCCACTGCTGCTCTGAGCTCTGGATCGGCTGCTGTCCGTGGTGCTGAAGCTCCAAAGCTTCACAAATCAAGAATTAAGCCAGACCTGCAGCTTCTTTGACAGGGATAGGAACGAAGATTTCTTAGCCTGATCACTGTCTGGTGATTTTCAAGTAGGCTGTTTTGCAGAGATATGTACTATTTTCTCTGGGTTTTTGTGCAGCAAAGTCACAAGTCAAAAGTCAACAATGATTATGGTTATCCCAAATCCAGCTAATCATATAAAATCTGAGATTAATAAAAATTAACAACAAAACGTATAATTTTGCGAGAGATACAGATATACAAATAATAATACATACACCGCGTTCCAAATTATTATGTAAATGATATCTTTCTCTGGTTTTCATAATTAGTCAATGCAAATGACAGTCAGTATAATTTTTAAGTCATCAACCATTAGGGGATAATTCGAATTTTATTGAACAAACCTCCTAATGATAACAGTATTTATTTCAAAAATAAAAAACTGAAAATGCACTGTTCCACATTATTATGCACAACAGAGTTAAAACATTGTATAGGTTGTAAAGAACTGAAAATGGGCATTTGCTGAATTTGTAGCATTAGGTGGTCATATTTACTGAAATCTAAATCTATTTCAATCAAAAACATCCTAACTGGGCAAGTTACATCTTACCATAGGACCCCTTCTTTGATATCGCTATCACAATTCTTGCATCCATTGAATTTGTGAGTTTTTGGAGAGTTTCTGATTGAATTTGTTTGCAGGATGCCAGAATAGCCTCCCAGAGCTGCTGTTTTGATGCGAACTGCCTCCCACCCTCATAGATCTTTTGCTTGAGGATGCTCCAAAGGATCTCAATCTGGTTGAGGTCAGGGGAGGATGGTGGCCACACCATGAGTTTCTCATCTTTTATGCAGATAGCAGCCAATGACACAGAGGTATTATTTGCAGCATGAGATGGTGCATTGTCATGCATGAAGATGATTTTGCTATGGAAGGCACAGTTCTTTAGCCTGACAAGCCAGACCCACATAAATGTAGGGTCTTGGCACTCTCCATAGACAGAGCTCAATCAGAGGGGTGGGATAAACGGTTGTCTTTCAAACTCCCTCTCCATGCAATAGGATAGCGCTACAACCAATCAGAGCAACGAAGAAGGTGACGTACTACGTAGTCAGAGGGACGGTAAAGCGAGTTCCTTGCATCATGTGTGTTGTGGAAAAGCTTAACTTCAAGTCTTTCAGAGTGGCGGCCAAAGTCAATTCGAAAGAAAGTTGTTCGCTAGCGGCAGCCATCGCTCTATCTCTCACGCGTTATTCACGAAACCAGAGAATGTCTGACGCCTGTTTCAAACATACTCCGTCTACAGTGCGTCTGCAGTCCGTGCGCGTTATGTATGCGGTGCAAAAGCGGCACGGACTCGTTTTGCTTTCACACAGCGTCCGTAACTGATCCACGGCTCTTTACCACAAACACAGCATTTATCCGTTATTTTGATTTAAAATCCAAACATGCTTTTTCAGCATTGTGATCCTTTTTAATCACAGTACACTAATACAATAATGCTAGACATTTTCACGTTTAAACTGAAAATAAACAATGTATTATTCATCCATTCATCCTCAATAGAGCCACCGCTCTATTTCTCACGCATGATTCACAGAACCAGAGAATGTCTGACGGAACTTATGGTCGCACGTCAGTCGTCATCATGTTAAACCCGCCCACTGACTCGTGATTGGCCCGGTCAATTTTGGATTTTCAGAAATCTCAAGTGAACGGAGAGTAACTAGACTGACCTTGGAAGCAAATGTAATTTGCTGCCGCTAGGGGCGCGTCTAGATTCTAGGCTAACAGTTCTTCTTTTTGTACCATGAAAGAAAGTGGTCAGTCAAAAACTCGACATACTTTGCCGAGGTCATTTTAATACCTTTAGGGATCCTAAAGGGGCCAACCAGCTCTCTCCCTATGATTCCGGCCAAAAACGCCACCTCCTTGTTGTGGTCGCAGCCTTGTTGGGACATGTTCCATCCACTACTCCATCCATCTGGACCATCCAAAGATGCACAACACTCATCAGTAAACAAGACTGTTTGAAAATGAGTCTTCATGTATGTCTGGGCCCACTGCAACCGTTTCTGCTTGTGAGCATTGGTTAGGAGTGGCCAAATAGTAGGTTTATGCACAACTGCAAGCCTCTGGAGGATCCTACACCTTGATGTTCGCGGGACTCAAGAGGCACCAGCAGCTTCAAAAACCTGTTTGCTACTTTGTAATGGCATTTTAGTAGCTGCTCTCTTAATCTGAGGAATTTCTCTGGCAGAAACCTTCCTCATTCTGCCTTTACCTGCACGAACCTGTCTGTGCTCTGAATCAGCCTCAAATCTCTTCACAGTACAATGATCACGCTTACGTTTTCGTGAAATATCTAATGTTTTCATACCTTGTCCAAAGCATTGCACTATTTGACGCTTTTCGGCAGCAGAGAGACCTTTTTTCATTCCCATAATTGCTTGAAACCTGTGGCCTGCTTAATAATCACAGGTGTCTGAGATTAATTTCAGTGATCCAAAGAGCCATGAGACACAATACCATCCATGAGTTTAATTGAAAAACAAAAAACTGTGTGTTTATGACACTTACATACAATTTGCATAATAATTTGGAACGCGGTGTAATTCACAAACTGGCAAACACTGATTGATAACAGACATTGTCGGTAGCTGGAGACTGATGCAGAGAAAAACACAGAGAAGATAACACAAGGACAGCTAGTGAATGAAAACCAAAGATACGGACAATGAGAGACGGGTAGTTTATAGATAAATGTAAGACTAACATATTCATACTAAAAGCATGATGTAGTGTGTTTAGTTTGTGGATTTTGCTCTGTGTTCCTGCTTGTACCCATCCAGAAGTCATTAAGCATTATAATGTTGGACTTTAAACTACATGTTACATTTCAGGCATTCTCTTTGTACAGAATTTCTGTGGAATTAATGGTAGATGATGCCTATGAGTCTTGTTTGTGTTTTAATTATTGCACTTTATTTTCATGCTGGGAAAGTATTTTTTTTTTTAAATAAGATATTTAATAAAAAATACTAATGATATTTAATATGAAATACTAATGATAGAAGTTGTACTTATTACTTATTCAAAAGTTAGTCAAAGGATTAAACAGCTAATTTAAAAAAAAATCATTTCATGAACCGGAAATAAAAACAATCAACAGATTAGTTGACTAATCTAAAAATTAAGCGATAGACTAATCTACAGACAAAGTAGTCGTTAGCTGCAGCTCTAATTCAAACTAGTAACAAAGGCTTGGGCTTAGCTGCAAACTGTGATTTGAAGTAGTTCTGCACAAAAGAGGGGTTTTAAAGACACTCTAATGTTGTTTCTTAAGTATTTACACACTTGTGCCATCAAACCGTTGTTGTTTAAACACAATATCACACTCGTAGACGAGAGATATGGCTGTATATTGGCACAATATGATTACCTTCAGCCGAATGTGATGTTGCTCATATATATATATATATATATATATATATATATATATATATATATATATGTGTGTGTGTGTGTGTGTGTGTGTGTGTGTGTTTTTCTTAGTGTTAAATTTTTTTCGAATGTTTCACTATCACATTTGATCACGATAACTCTCTCTCCGTTACTCTCTAATGCAGGTGTAGTTTTATAAACACATGGTTTCTTGTGCATGGATGCCCGACTTACCGGTCCGCTAAAGTGTTGATCGTCCTCCGGTGTCGCTCATTGTGCATGTCGCACATGGTCACGACGCGGCTCACCGGGTGCTTTGCCGTGGCCGGCATGTGGCAATGGGGTGTCACGGTGTACAGCTGCAAAAAGTTGACCTTGACGTCTTGGCTCAGCATGACGTCCATGAGCCTCGGGTCAAAGTCCATGGGCAGGTGGTCGAGGTTACACTGAAAGTTCGCCATCTCAGTCATGGAATAAGAGGAAAACAGGGTCCCCCGCTGACCCACCACCTCCTGCAGCCCACACCGTGACCACAGGAGGTTGACGGTCCCGTCGCTAGAAGTGTGGATGTTGACAGCCACGTGATATGAGATGTCGGCGACTCCCCGCGTGTCGGCAAGCCGCCTCAGGTCGAACCACCCTCTGTCCCTCTGCCCGAACTTGGTGAGTGTCAGGTATATGCCCATGTCCACGTCGACGTTCACATCTTTGACTGAGCTCATGAAGAGGTCAAGCAGGAACCTCTGGTCGCCGGCCAGGACGTTCATCTTCGTCAGGTTGCCAAGGTCATTCTTCGTGATGCTGGCTCTGGCCAAGTCGCGCGCCGGCAGGCCCTTCAGCCGGGCGGTGAAGTTACTGTAGACGGCGTTGATCATGCCAATGGCGTGCGTCTTCGCCATAATATCGCTCCGGAACATGGGGGCAGTGTTGTTCGGGTCGACCGGCACGAAACTTATATTTAGAAAGTAGCCACCGTCGACATAGGCCAAAATGCTGCCCATCTACCTGAGGAAGGACATGACACCCTCCGCAGTGTAGGCGGTCAAGTCCAGGTGCTTCCTGAGAATGTGCCCGTGGTTGATCACCTTTGATGGGTCAACTTTGCCCACGAAGAGGTAGTGGAGCCCAGCTTTCAGGCAGCACACATCCTCTGGGTGGATGACGACCCCGTCGAAATCATATCAGTACCTCACTACCTCGCAGGCTTCGTCTAATACAGTGGCAAAGATGGGGATCCGTGGGGAATCCGTACTTAAAAACTCCGACAGACTCTGGAATTTTTGGAACTTGGTAACAAGGCCGCGTGTGTTCTCTGCACGTCACATCGAACGGCTCAAAATCCTCACTGAATAAACCCAAGAAAAAAAGCCAATAAACTACATGGTTTGACACACACTAACTATTACACATCAAAGATTAAACATATATAAACACTCACATGTCCATTTTTCAAACTTTTCGTCTCTGAGGAGATGGATGATAAAGGGTGCAGTTACAGACCCTATGTGCGCTGGCAGGTGCTTGCCCCCAGTGCTTACGATACGCGGGTTCAAGGTTGATCGCAGATTCGTATACATAATAAAAGTCCCGATAAAAAAAAATACATTAAATAAAAAACTTTTTTTTATGTCAGATTATATCAGAAGGCGTCCTTTATAGGTGAGGAAAACAAAGTTTACAGTGTTACATGATAAGCGTGGACAAGTTGCTAATCCGCTGGACAAATGGTTTGTGCTATGTCCTAGGTAAACGAAGAGACACATACACGGCCAAGGAGTGCAGCAGCTCGGCCGTGTCAGCCAGGTCCTCGTCGCGGACCTCACCATCGCAGCGGCCCAGGTAGGCGTCGAGGGTGTGCTGCTGCTGTGTGGTGAGCCGTTTTGCAGCCACTCCTACGGCCCTCCGCACGTCGAGGCTCGTCCACGTCTCCAGTTTGTACCTGTAAAAATACGATATAAATGAAATGTTAATCGTGAAATGACTGACTGACAAGATGCAACCGAGAGTATGTATTCACACATGTGCGCGTGGAGGTGTTTGTGCAGGTATTTACATGGCATGAAAGTTGTACATGTCCTGGGAGACCCTGTGCACGGCCTGACTGGACCCGGAGACGAACAGCCGGTTGGATCCTTCCAGTGGTCGGAGACTCTGGTGCCTGATCCTCGCAAAGTAGGTCTGCGACATCTATGAAAAAAGGGTCATACAGGTAATTACACTTTTGTTTTTTGTTTTTTTCTTTCTTTCTCCTTTCTCCCAATCGCTAGGTCACACATTTATCAGGGTCACTTTGTCAAAACTATCCACACAGTGAGCACAGCAGAAACTTGTTTTGGGCTAAACTGTGGACCATTTATCAGTGCTATGGCACAAAGTGCATTAGATGACGACATCTTTCGATTTTTACATGAATTATTTTTGCACTTAGACATCAAAACTTTACGTTCCACACTGGCCAAGCTGCACAGGCGTACACACTGCTGTCAAAACTGTTAAACTTTTTGTTTGAACAAAAATGTTTTGTTCAAAACAAAAACATTTTGCAAAATTGAACGAGACATACATTTCCACAGTGATGTTGTAATGAAATATATGATGTGCTTTTGAGGTCGGTGCTTTCTGATTAATAAAAAGTGTGTTTGTTGAACTAAATAAAAAAATAAAATAAAAACTTTGCAAGGGTTTTGGAAGAGTTGAGTAGATTTGGTGCATTTAGAGTCTGTTAAGTGAACTGCTGTGCCAAGATGAAATGTCGGTGGGGAGAGCTTTGTGAAGAGTTCTGCAGAAGTGACCCAAGCATGGGGAAATGTGTCAGAGCAAATTAAACCTAACTGTACATACCTAAATGTAAACATGGTGTAGTAAGCAATCTACTGTTTATGTCTTACTGAAACTTACAGATTCCTCGTCCAGAGTCAGTGCTATATTGAAATTGCCAGCGTCTTTCTGGTGACTCCGGAGGACCACTCTGCTCCTGTGGGTGACACGGACCACCCAATCTGCATCCTGGAAAACATCAAAGGTGTCATTAAAAAAAACATCGAAGGTGTCATTAAAAAGGAGTGAGTGAGTGAGTGAGTGAGTGGGTGGGTGGGTGGGTGGTTGTTTGGCTGGGTGTGAAATAGCTTGAAGCAAAGAATGAGACGGGAACATTTCTGTCGCTGGAACTTTACTGAACAAAGTTTTAGAGAAAACAAATGGCGATAGACGCATTAACAAATATAGACGACTCTCCTCGAATCATCCCAGCATCCTCCTTTCTCTTTGTCTCCTGCCCTGCTGCTCATGGGAAATGTAGTTTGTTTGAATATATTGTAAAGGTTAACAACAATCAAATTATTAAAGCAAATCAAATTCTTATAACTTATATTTATTCTTCAGTGTTAATTAATTGCAACTAATAAACATAATGCAACATCCTCCCCCATGATGAACCATAGTTCATCACTCTACTCTTTGCTAATTATTAATTTCCAAAGGATACAGTAACTGTACTGGTCGCTTCAACACCGTTCCAAGGGAAGTGCGTACAGTACGTGCACGTATCAATCCGTCTCTCCCCAGGAAAACATCTTCAATCCTCCCTGTCTTCCACGTCTGTCGTGGCATCTTGTCCTCTCCTATGAGGACGACTTCTCCCACCTTCAGTGCCTCTGCAGTGGTGTTTACACATTGGTGAGCAGACCTTAAATCCATCAAGTAGTCCTTGCGCCAACGAGTCCAAATTTCGTTTAACAGCCTCTGACTGTATTTCCATCTTTTGGTCAAGGTCTCTCGACTCTGGGCCGCTGGACGCAGGTTAGACGCAATGCATTTGGGTGGCAAAGATGTAAGTCGGTTGCCGACCAGAAAATGAGCAGGAGTCAATGGCTGAGGTTCATTCAGCTCATTGTAAACAAAGGTGAGAGGTCTTGAATTTAGCACAGCCTCTACTTCAGTTAAGATGGTGGTTAACTCTTCGAAATTTAATGAGGCTTTCCCTAAGACTCTCTTAAGGCATGACTTTGTTGACCTCACAAGCGCTCCCAGAAACCACCCCACCAGGCTGCTCGCTCAACTATGTACTTCCAGGTTATTCCCCTTTCAGCGAAGAAAATTTGGAGATCAGGCTCTTTGAATGACTTCCAAAGCTCCTTCAGATCCTGATCTGCTCGTTTGAAGGTCTTTGCGTTATCTGAATATATGACCTTGCAAAGTCCCCTCCTTGCAATGAACCTCTTTAATGCTAACAGGAAGTTCTCGGTACTTTGATTTGAGACTAGTTCCAAATGTATGGCCCTAGTAACCGCACAAGTGAAGAGTGCAATGTAGGCTTTACTGGTACCATTGCTGGTCTTCACCATGAGCGGCCCAGCAAAATCTACACCCGTGGTTTCAAATGGGGGAGATTCAATGACTCTGTCTCTTGGTAAGGGTGCGGTAGCCTGTTGAGCTGGTTTAGCCTTAAACCTCTTGCAGACGGGACACCTTCCGACTATCTGCTTGACGAGCTGTCTACCCTTCAAGATCCAAAATCTGTCTCTGACCTGCATGAGTGTGTCTCATGTACCTGAATGCAAACTGTTCTCATGACACCTTTGAATCAAAAGTTCACAATACCTGTGTTTAGCGGTGAGTATCCATGGGTGCTGCTCTCTAAAGCTGAGATCAGATAGCTGCAGCCTTCCTCCCACACTGATCAGACCCTTCTCATCAAGGAATGGTTTGAGTTCTTTGATCTTTGAGTCTTTATGTACACACTGTCCATCCTTAAGCAAATTCATCTCTCTTTCAAATGTCTCCTCTTGAGTCATTCTAACCCAATACACTTCAGCTGCCATTAACTCTTCTGCAGAAAGCTCTCCACGGTTCTTTATGCTTGAGCGTATATTGGTGACGAATCTCTGTATCCATGCTGTTATTCTGAGAACAGTACTGAGTTTGCTGTATCTGCATAGATCAAACAATGGCTCTCTTTTTTCTGTGCTGCTAAACTGCACTGCAACTTGGACTTTAGATCGGAGTTCTGCATTTACCTCTCCATCTGGAAGCTCTACGTCTGTTGAGACTACTGGATTCACTGACTGGAGAAAATCAGGGCCATTCCACCACAACTGATTATCAATCAGACTGTTGACAGCCTGTCCTCTTGTCGGCAGGTCTGCCGGATTATGTTTGCCATCGCAGTGTGACCATGATTCTGGTTTAGTGAGGCTTTGTATCTCCGTCACTCGATTTGCCACAAACGGCTTCCATTTCTGTGCCGAACTACGGATCCAATTCAAGACTATCATTGAGTCGGTCCACATATAGAGATGGTTTTCTCTGATCTTTAGAGCCTTTAACAGATTATGAGCTAGCCTGGCTCCTATCAAAGCTCCCATTAGCTCCAGTCGAGGAAGCGTCATTTTCTTTAGTGGCGCAACTCTGGACTTTGAGGCTACCAGAGTTGAAATAACTTCGGCAGTCTCACTCTTGCCTTGTAGATATCCGACTGCACAGTAAGCTCTTTCACTTGCATCGCAAAACACATGGAGTCTTGTCTTCTCTTGCTGGTCTGTCAATATGTTATACCATCTGGGTTTGGCCACTAGGTGAAGTTGCGGTTACTCATCACACCACTGCTTCCATTTGTGGGCTAAATCTGGGGGTAGTTCTTCATCCCACTTGAGACCTCGCTCCCACATTTCTTGGAACAGACATTTTACGCGGATGGTATAGGGTGTAAGGAAACCTATTGGATCAAAGATACGTGATGAAATTTGAAGTACACTCCTCTTGGTACTCTCTTTCCTTTCCAGAACATCCAGCACTTGTCTCAAGTCAAACACAAAATCATCATGGTCATGCCTCCATATTAGTCCCAACACTTTCAATGCAGTATTGCATGTCTCTGAATTTGCTGGGCTTTCAATTTGGTCTTTTATCCATCTCGTTCTTAGGTCAGAGGAATTGGTAGACCATTTCCGTAGCTCCATTCCTGCGGCAGACAAGATACCCTTTGCTTGGGCAGAGATAAAACAAGCTTCATCCACATCAGGCAAGCTCACAATGAGATCATCCACATACAGTGATTCCTGGAGCAGTGCCACAGTTGCCGGCTGTTCAGACCCATACTGTTTAAGATGAGTTCTAATTGTTGCTGCTAGCAGAAAAGGGCTGGACGCAACTCCAAACACAACTCTGTTCATTCTCATGATACAAGATTCCCTTTCAGAGTTTTGTGATAAGGGATCTTGGGTCCATAAGAACCTCACAACGTCTCTATCCCTTTCTTTCAATCCTATTTGCAGAAAAGCCTTTGCAATATCAGCTGTGAATGCAACCTTGTGAAGGCGGAATTTAATAAGCACATGAAGTAAATCTGGGTTTAAGTTAGGCCCGATAAGTAAGCAGTCATTGAGGGAGGGTGAACCCTCTTCGTGTGAAGACGCATCAAACACAATTCTCAGTTTGGTTGTTTCCTTATCCTCTCGGATTACTGGATGGTGTGGCATGTGATACTTCACTGTGCTAGCCTGCTCTACAGTTGATGTGTCCTTCACCTCTTCACATATCCCTTGCTGCAGATATTCTTGAGAGCTTCAAACCTTTTCCTTGCGACATTACAGTTGTCTTTAAGTTCTGATGGGTCTCTGCCCTGTTTCCATGGCAACCCCACTTGGTAGCGCCCATCTTTAAAGCTCACTGTCCGTTCAAATGTCTCTAGCTGTCATGTATCTGGTCTATCCTGTCTTCATGTACTCTTGCTCCACACTTCATGGACTTCATTCCCCACAAGCCACTGCTCTAATCACTGCATTCACCTACTCTCACTTTACTGATTACTGCTCACAGCTGCACCTCATCACACTGTCTGCATTTAAGCCACTCACACACACAGCCACCTTGCGAAGTCTTACCGTTCCCTATGGTCGTAATTCTGAGCGTTTTCCCTTGTGCTGGTTTCTCTGTGTATGACTCTGGACTGTGTACCCTGTTGACGATTCCTGCTACCTGCCATTGCGACCATTGCCTTTGTATCGAACTGTTTCCTGGATTTCCTACGTTGTTCCTGTTTTCCTGGTGATTATTCCTGCCTGTTGACTATTCTCAATAAATGCTGCAATTGGATCCGCACGTCTCTGACCCTCCGTGTGACAGAAGACTTTGCCACACACAAGGATCCAGCGGCTTTATGGTGTCATCCGGTTCCAGCATGAATCCAACGGTGCAGATCATGCTTCTCAAGCAGGGTGAGCGGACAATTGAGGATTATGTCATGGCTTTCATTGATTTGACAAATCTGTCTTCGATGGATGAGACGTGCCTCATGTTTTTTTTTTTCGTGGAGGACTCTCGGAGCCATTGGCTTCCCACATGCCAAATTTTGAACCTGACTGGACTCTGCATTACTACATGGATCTGGCTCTTTTGTTGTGTGGCTCTCCGTTTACGGTGGGTGAGGTAGAGCCACAGCACAAAATGGCTGCCACGCCAGAGTCTGCAAGCAAGATGGCTGCCACGCCAGAGTCTGCAAGCAAGATGGCTGCCATGTCAGAGTCTGCAAGCAAGATGGCTGCCATGCCAGAGTCTGCAAGCAAGATGGCTGCCATGCCAGAGTCTGCAAGCAAGATGGCTGCCATGCCAGAGTCTGCAAGCAAGATGGCTGCCAACTCAGAGCCTGTTCACAAGATGGACGCCCTTCTAGAGTCTTTTCACAAGATGACCTCCCTTCTAGAGTCTGTTCGCAAGATGGCCGCCCTTCCAGAGCCTGTTTGCAAGATGGCCGCCTTCCCAGAGCCTCCGCTGGTTCAGCCCAGCCTTCCAGAGCCTCCGCTGGTTCAGCCCAGCCTTCCAGAGCCTCCGCTGGTTCAGCCCAGCCTTCCAGAATCTCCGCTGGTTCAGCCCAGCCTTCCAGAGCCTCCGCTGGTTCAGCCCAGCCTTCCAGAGCCTCCGCTGGTTCAGCCCAGCCTTCCAGAGCCTCCGCTGGTTCAGCCCAGCCTTCCAGAATCTCCGCTGGTTCAGCCCAGCCTTCCAGAGCCTCCGCTGGTTCAGCCCAGCCTTCCAGAGCCTCCGCTGGTTCAGCCCAGTCTTCCAGAGCCTCCGCTGGTTCAGCCCGGCTTTCCAAAGCCTCCGCTGGTCCCGCCCGGCCTTCCAGAGCCTCCGCTGGTCCCGCCCGGCCTTCCAGAGCCTCCGCTGGTCCCGCCCGGCCTTCCAGAGTCTCCGCTGGTTCCGCCCGGCCTTCCAGAGTCTCCGCTGGTTCCGCCGGGCCTTCCAGAGTCTCCGCTGGTCCCGCCCGGCCTTCCAGAGCCTCCGCTGGTTCCGCCCGGCCTTCCAGAGCTTCCGCTGGTTCCATCCAGTCGTCCTGAGATTCCTGTCTGCCCGGTTCTGGTCACGGAGCTCATGCATGGACTGTTCCCACCCACCCTCCCTGCTGCTCTGCGGACCTCCTCCCTCCCGTGGGCACAGCCTCGATCCTCTGTCACTCCGGCTCCGCTGCGTACCTCCGGACCTCCATCTCCGCCGGGGTCGCCAGAGCCTTGGGTTCCGCCTTGGTCCTCCGGATCCTCTGTGTCGCCCAGGACCATCGACTCTCCAGTTTCACCTCGGGCTCCACCGGCTCCACCTCCGTCGGTCGGCCCCAGGCAGGAGCCAACCCTACCTCCATCATGGCTTCTCCTTCCGTCGGCTCCGCCTCAGTTCATGGTTCCAGTACCCCTACATGGACCTGGCCCTCCATCCCTCCCCCTGTTCCGCCTCCGCTCCACCACCCTCCAGGTTGTATTATGTGGTTAGAGCGTCTGGAAGCCGCTCCTTGGGGAGGGGCTCTTTCATGTATCTGGTCTATCCTGTCTTCATGTACTCTTGCACCACACTTCATGGACTTCATTCCCCACAAGCCACTGCTCTAATCACTGCATTCACCTGCTCTCACTTTACTGATTACTGCTCACAGCTGCACCTCATCACACTGTCTGCATTTAAGCCACTCACACACACAGCCACCTTGCGAAGTCTTACCGTTCCCTATGGTCGTAATTCCGAGCATTTTCCCTTGTGTTGGTTTCTCTGTGTATGACTCTGGACTGTGTACCCCGTTGACGATTCCTGCTACCTGCCATTGCGACCATTGCCTGTGTATCGAACTGTTTCCTGGATTTCCTACGTTGTTCCTGTTTTCCTGGTGATTATTCCTGCCTGTTGACTATTCTCAATAAATGCTGCAATTGGATCCGCACGTCTCTGACCCTCCGTGTGACAGAAGACTTTGCCACAAACAAGGATCCAGCGGCTTTATGGTGTCATCCGGTTCCAGCCTGAATCCAACGGTGCAGATCATGCTTCTCAAGCAGGGTGAGCGGACAATTGAGGATTATGTCATGGCTTTCATTGATTTGACAAATCTGTCTTCGATGGATGAGACGTGCCTCATGATTTTTTTTCGTGGAGGACTCTCGGAGCCATTGGCTTCCCACATGCCAAATTTTGAACCTGACTGGACTCTGCATTACTGCATGGATCTGGCTCTTTTGTTGTGTGGCTCTCCGTTTACGGTGGGTGAGGTAGAGCCACAGCACAAAATGGCTGCCACGCCAGAGTCTGCCAGCAAGATGGCTGCCATGCCAGAGTCTGCAAGCAAGATGGCTGCCATGTCAGAGTCTGCAAGCAAGATGGCTGCAATGCCAGAGTCTGCAAGCAAGATGGCTGCCAACCCAGAGACTGTTCACAAGATGGACGCCCTTCTAGATTCTTTACACAAGATGACCTCCCTTCTAGAGTCTGTTCGCAAGATGGCCGCCCTTCCAGAGCCTGTTTGCAAGATGGCCGCCTTCCCAGAGCCTCGGCTGGTGCTGCCCAGCCTTCCAGAATCTCCGCTGGTTCAGCCCAGCCTTCCAGAGCCTCCGCTGGTTCAGCCCAGCCTTCCAGAGCCTCCGCTGGTTCAGCCCAGCCTTCCAGAATCTCCGCTGGTTCAGCCCAGCCTTCCAGAGCCTCCGCTGGTTCAGCCCAGCCTTCCAGAGCCTCCGCTGGTTCAGCCCAGCCTTCCAGAATCTCCGCTGGTTCAGCCCAGCCTTCCAGAGCCTCCGCTGGTTCAGCCCAGCCTTCCAGAGCCTCCGCTGGTTCAGCCCCAGCCAACATGTCCATGTGGGCCCCATGTGGGTTTTTGATGGGCTGTCACTTGGGGCCTGGATGGGCAACCCAGATGGGACCCGTACATTTTTTGTCCATAGGCTCCACTTTGGCCCCATGTGTGTTAGCCCATATGGGCCCATTATGGGTCCATAGTGGGCTGTAAGTGGGGCCCATGAAGATTTTCATTATATGGGCCCACATGGGTCACAAATGGGTTCTATTAATTGGGGCAAAGGTGGGCCACATATAGAACAGACTAAACACAGTGAACCCACAAATAGCCCATATTTGGAGCTCATGTGGGCCCACGTGAGACAAGACAGGTGTATGCCGATGATAATGTTGCTATTACCAAGATTTATTTTGACACGATAAAGTCGCACTGCAAACGATGCTTTGCTGCACTTACTTTTTGCGCTGACAAGATTGGACGACAGCAGCGGTGGAGGTGGAAGGGCCGGCAGATGAAGAAGGAGCTGAGGAGCTTCACTGAGGTCCGGCTGGTTCCTGATGAGGAAGCCTAGCCGAAGAAGCTCCTTCACCATTGCCACCTGGTAATCTCTGTCCGGCAGTAGCCTACATAAATGTTGGAAGTCCCAAACCTGGGCGTTCCGTGCCCAGTCTCTGGCGGAAGCCTGGGCTTGATTCGCCCTTTCATCTAGCCAGATGCTCGTGGATGTCGTCCTGCGGCTCCTTACACATCAGGCAGTGGACAACCAACCTTTGAGAGAAAAAAACGATACAATACATTACAAAAATTCAAAACAAAAAAACTAAAATATAGAAAGAACGATACTCTCATTAAAACGATTCAATTAGATATTAAACATCCAAAATAAAAGAAAACTGTTCACACTTTACGGTTTACTGTTTACGGAAATGTAAAATAAATAAAATCATGTTTACATTACACCGTTTTAGAAACGTTGCTCTGTTTACTTATACATATTGTGTTAGCTGATGTATTAACTAATGTTTCATAAATGAACCTGATTGAAAAGTGTTAACAATGAATGTTATTTTTATGACTGTCTATGTCATTCATAATAAACTAAAGTTCTAAACACTTGATTATAGACTGATGGATTTATTGTTTGTTTATGATTACATTTAGTTTGGGGAAAACCTCAAAATGTAACGTTATAAATTAAAAGTACACATTTTTAAAAATGACAAATGTTTAAAATGCATGAATGTTATATGTGTGACATTTATGGTTATGCGTATTACATGTATGATTATCTCTACAGCCTTTACAAAGAATTCATGTAATAAATGCTCATTTATTGAGTTATTCACACAGAAAAAAAGGATTCACACAGGTAATCAACAGGTTTATTTGCAGAAGGATACCCAGGTGAAAAAAAAATATACTTAAATGCAATTAAAATACACTTAAATACCCGCAAATACATTTTTAGTACATTGTTTTTTTTGTGTGTTAAATAAAAGTTTGATGGTTATACACTATAAATATACTAATTAAAAGTATGTTTATATTTCAGTAGGACTTTAGTACACTTGACAAAAGTATACTAAATACCAGTAATACTTAAATAAATTTTTAGTGTACTACAATAAAGTACACTACAGAAAAAACATCCAAAAGAGTTTTATTAGTGTGTTTTTCAAAAGTGTGCTTTAAATGCTTTAAACATTAGTTGATTTTTAGTACACTGTTTACATACTAATCTTGAGTTTAAAATAAGTTAATATATAAAAAATCTATTAGTAATGTATTGTAGTAGAAGTACATTTTCCCAAAAGTTGTACTT
The DNA here is from genome assembly GCF_049309525.1 of Garra rufa. Lineage (NCBI taxonomy): Eukaryota > Metazoa > Chordata > Actinopteri > Cypriniformes > Cyprinidae > Garra > Garra rufa. The sequence continues at coordinate 47,981,838 of NC_133367.1, read as the reverse complement.
AAGTACACTTAATATGAATGCATTATTATCACTAACACTTAAATTGATTTTGAGTGTGGTAATTTTAAGTTTACATTAAATTGATTTTATTAAAAATCTATTAGTAATGTACTGTAGTAGAAGTACATTTTCCCAAAAGTGGTACTTAAGTACACTTAATGTGAATGCATTATTATCACTAACACTTAAATTGATTTTGAGTGTGGTAATTTTAAGTTTACATTAAATTGATTTTATTAAAAATCTATTAGTAATGTACTGTAGTAGAAGTACATTTTCCCAAAAGTGGTACTTAAGTACACTTAATGTGAATGCATTATTATCACTAACACTTAAATTGATTTTGAGTGTGGTAATTTTAAGTTTACATTAAATTGATTTTATTAAAAATCTATTAGTAATGTACTGTAGTAGAAGTACATTTTCTCAAAAGTTGTACTTAAGTACACTTAATATGAATGCATTATTATCACTAACACTTAAATTGATTTTGAGTGTGGTAATTTTAAGTTTACATTAAATTGATTTTATTAAAAATCTATTAGTAATGTACTGTAGTAGAAGTACATTTTCCCAAAAGTTGTACTTAAGTACACTTAATGTGAATGCATTATTATCACTAACACTTAAATTGATTTTGAGTGTGGTAATTTTAAGTTTACATTAAATTGATTTTATTAAAAATCTATTAGTAATGTACTGTAGTAGAAGTACATTTTCTCAAAAGTTGTACTAAAGTACACTTAATATGAATGCATTATTAGCACTAACACTTAAACTGATTTTGAGTGTGGTAATTCTCCCAGGTTAAAACAAAGTGCACTAAAATACACTTTATTTAAGTATACTTAGTACACTTTTCAGTAATGTACTAAAAGTGCTCTATTTTCGCACACTAATTTTGTACTTATTGTACTAAAAAATAGTATTAAGTATATGTTAAGATAAACTTAATACCATCTAAGTGTACTCAACTGTGCTATTTTGAGACACCATGAAATTGAACTAAAATGTGCTTTTAACATACTATATCTGTATTTAAAAAAACAGATTTAGTTACAACTAGAAATACACTTGAACCCTACTTTTAAACATTTATAAATATATTTATGACTAATTTAAAGTATAGCAATAATATATTAAAAGAATATACAAAGTGTGAAAAAAGTGTGCTAAAATACAATTTAAGTACACTTAGTGCACTTCCCTAATGTACTTAAAGTGCTCTATTTTCGGCCACTAATTTTGTACTCAATATACTAAAAGTTATTCTTAAGTATATGTAAGGAATAATTGACGACGGGCCGTAGAATTCTTAGAAAATAATGCACACCCGAGGTGGTGATGCGGTCACGACGCGAAGCGGAGTGGCCGTTACACCTCGGGTGTGCATTATTTTCGTAGAATTCTACGGCCCGAAGTCAATTATTCCGCTTATACTACAGTTACCACACCTCAAGACATCGATCAAGTGGTATATTTCAAGACATTCGTCCGGTTTTTATCCTTAAAACGCTATTGTGAGTAGGATTAATTTCTTACGCAGCTCATTCAACAGCTTCGTTGCTAGTTCCAAAACGTCATTTTAGAACTAGTAACGACGCTTGGGCTGTTAATAGCAAAATAATGCCGTTAATAATAAGTTTAGACAGACCGAAAGACAAGCAGACAGACGGAAAGAGTGAGGGAGAGAAAAACTAAGTGTATGACTTTACCTCTCTCACGTCTGTGTCTCTCAAGGGTGACTGGCAGCATCGTCTCTACTAACAGTTAAACTTTAAGTTCATTTTCTTCAAGACCACGCCGTTGTTACCTCGCGTGTGAGAGCCGTCATGTCGTTTTTAAGTTGTTAATCGTCAGAGCAGCGCTAACAACATTAGCGCGAATGCTAACGCAAGTGCAAACTGTAACGTTATGTGTGTGCGTCTGTGAGGTGAGTGAGAGAGGGCGAGAGAAATAGTTTGTGCTTTCCGTACATAATAAAACGTAATATATTGTGGAAAAAAACATGGAAATAATCTGTCGTTTTTATCCTGATGTTTACTGTATTTATTAGTTTGGCCAGTGTCATTGTGGGTTTTAGTTATTTTGCTGTTTTGGGCTGTAAGGACCTTTGAAATAACTGAAATCGTATGGCGAAGTGATATAGACATGCACTGCGGTCTAAAGCTGCTTGGAACTACGTTCGCCGTGCGTTTCCCTGAATATAATGCAC